>NC_068390.1:5062027-5212027 GCF_023724105.1 Carassius gibelio
TGTATATCATTTTAAGTTTGTAGTTTATTTAGAATATATTTAATTATCCCACAACATAATTTAATATGGGGGAGCAGTTAAACAGTTTATTAGGAACAATCAAAGCTGACTTTCAAACTAATTTTATTTTTGCATTATTACTCCAGTCACACAATCCTCAAGAAATCCTTTTAACAATCTGAATTTCTAAAAAACAACAACAACAAAAAAAACATTTATTGTTATCATTATTATTAATGTTGAAAATAGCAGAGGACATTTTTCAGGTTTTTTAGGGGGTAAATTAAAAGAACACCATTTTTTGTTACATTTGTTACAGTTACATGTATTTGTTACATTTATATTATTTACATCAAGCTTTTGAATGGTATAGTTTTGTATATTGTTATTGGAACTTCATAATATTTAACTTAATTATACATTTAGTCAAGAATTATAGTTTGGAAAGAGTCTAACTAGTAAAATGTTTAGACGTTATGTGAAAGCTAGTACAAGTATATAAATAAATATAAAGAGACTTACTCATGTTTATGATCTCTGCTGAATAAAGTGCTTCATTCTTTTTTTTCTGAGGAAATCCATTTCTCAAATCCTCAACCACGCCACATCTTTTTGGGGTGGATTATGTGTTATTCCTCTCATCGCGAAGCAAACAGTAAAATAAAAGCACTTGAACAACAGTCTGGCTGCTTTTTCTTCTGTGTGGGCGTATTCAAGCTGCGCTTCAGTTTGAATCTGAATAGAGCGTTCAGCGTGGGGCGTGGTCACATTAGATATAATGAAGGGAGACGTGAAAAAAGGACATCGCCTTGTTTTCATATGGATTACTTTATCACAGAACATTTGTTTTAGGCAGCACTCGTTTAGTTTAAAAGTAGACATGTCAAGCTTTCTATAGATATCTCTCTCATGTCTCTTCGTTGAGTATTCACAGAGTTACAGTTCATTTTAATGACGTGTTTGTAAATGAAGATCAGCGCAGACAAAGGCTGCAGACAGCACATCTTGTTTGTTATCTTTAGAAGTGCACAAAGTTTTGTTGTTATTATGTCTGTATCCAAAAAAAGGAAACCCTTTACTGGGTTACAGTCCGCTTGCTGACTGAGCTGGGATGTTTGCAAGAAGGTCAGGCAGCAGTGTTGCACACAAACTGAGCAGGAGTTGGTCTGTTCTTGTAGTCGTGGCCGAGTGGTTAAGGCGATGGACTAGAAATCCATTGGGGTCTCCCCGCGCAGGTTCGAATCCTGCCGACTACGCTGTTTGCTGAAGGCCGTGAGGAAAAGCGTCCATGAATTTTTCAAGGTCCTCCCACTGATTTGCGACATGTCCAGTCCCTCTTCGATGGACCAACACACCGCTGGTGCTTCTTCTATTCGGGCTCCAGGGGTTAACTCGGGTGAGCCAGTGGCACGCCGTGATCGTATAGTGGTTAGTACTCTGCGTTGTGGCCGCAGCAACCCCGGTTCGAATCCGGGTCACGGCAATACTCTGGCGTAGAGTGTACGGGAAGGTTGCCATTTTTTTACCACCTCATCTTTCTTCTCTATTTTGTTTTTGATGCCTGGCCTGTGCAGGGTGACACCAGACAACTGGGCAGGCAGCCTGCCGCTAGACGTAGTCGTGGCCGAGAGGTTAAGGCGTTGGACTTGAAATCCATTGGGGTCTCCCCGCGCAGGTTCGAACCCTGCCGACTACGGGAGGGTTTTGCAGTATTGCTTTAGCTTTCTGTGATGGTAATTGTGCCTTCTATGGTCCTTTGTCCTAACTGCTTCTAGCTTTCATCCCGTGACACCTGCGTCTCTTCTTTGCTCCACAAGAGCCCGGATAGCTCAGTCGGTAGAGCATCAGACTTTTAATCTGAGGGTCCAGGGTTCAAGTCCCTGTTCGGGCGAAGGTCTTTCTTTGGCCTCACCTTGCTATCACTACGGTCCATCTCTTCTGCTGACTCTGTACTGGAACGGTGTTCCTTCCTGCTCTCGGGGATCAAGGGATCTCCCTTGTGGTTAGTGAAAAACGAACAGTGTTAAAACACTTGAACAAGGCAAACATAAAGAACAATGGTGCCTGGAATTTTTGAGAACTGGAGCTTGTAGCCTAGAATTTTTCTTTGCAATTCATGTGAAAATCATCTTGTTTACTCACTTACAGAAAACAATACATTGATTTACATTTTCTAAGACACTTTTTGTTGGTAAAGGTCATATGAGAGTAGGCGTCAACTATCATGAATGTCATTATGATTTACACCTGAGAAGACAAAGCCCTGCATAATGAGCTGCATAAAGAGCCGCTCAGTCAGCTGTTGTCACTGAGAGGGAGGTGTTACAAGAAAGAACGTGAGAACAAAATAAATGTATATCATTTTAAGTTTGTAGTTTATTTAGAATATATTTAATTATCCCACAACATAATTTAATATGGGGGAGCAGTTAAACAGTTTATTAGGAACAATCAAAGCTGACTTTCAAACTAATTTTATTTTTGCATTATTACTCCAGTCACACAATCCTCAAGAAATCCTTTTAACAATCTGAATTTCTAAAAAACAACAACAACAAAAAAAACATTTATTGTTATCATTATTATTAATGTTGAAAATAGCAGAGGACATTTTTCAGGTTTTTTAGGGGGTAAATTAAAAGAACACCATTTTTTGTTACATTTGTTACAGTTACATGTATTTGTTACATTTATATTATTTACATCAAGCTTTTGAATGGTATAGTTTTGTATATTGTTATTGGAACTTCATAATATTTAACTTAATTATACATTTAGTCAAGAATTATAGTTTGGAAAGAGTCTAACTAGTAAAATGTTTAGACGTTATGTGAAAGCTAGTACAAGTATATAAATAAATATAAAGAGACTTACTCATGTTTATGATCTCTGCTGAATAAAGTGCTTCATTCTTTTTTTTCTGAGGAAATCCATTTCTCAAATCCTCAACCACGCCACATCTTTTTGGGGTGGATTATGTGTTATTCCTCTCATCGCGAAGCAAACAGTAAAATAAAAGCACTTGAACAACAGTCTGGCTGCTTTTTCTTCTGTGTGGGCGTATTCAAGCTGCGCTTCAGTTTGAATCTGAATAGAGCGTTCAGCGTGGGGCGTGGTCACATTAGATATAATGAAGGGAGACGTGAAAAAAGGACATCGCCTTGTTTTCATATGGATTACTTTATCACAGAACATTTGTTTTAGGCAGCACTCGTTTAGTTTAAAAGTAGACATGTCAAGCTTTCTATAGATATCTCTCTCATGTCTCTTCGTTGAGTATTCACAGAGTTACAGTTCATTTTAATGACGTGTTTGTAAATGAAGATCAGCGCAGACAAAGGCTGCAGACAGCACATCTTGTTTGTTATCTTTAGAAGTGCACAAAGTTTTGTTGTTATTATGTCTGTATCCAAAAAAAGGAAACCCTTTACTGGGTTACAGTCCGCTTGCTGACTGAGCTGGGATGTTTGCAAGAAGGTCAGGCAGCAGTGTTGCACACAAACTGAGCAGGAGTTGGTCTGTTCTTGTAGTCGTGGCCGAGTGGTTAAGGCGATGGACTAGAAATCCATTGGGGTCTCCCCGCGCAGGTTCGAATCCTGCCGACTACGCTGTTTGCTGAAGGCCGTGAGGAAAAGCGTCCATGAATTTTTCAAGGTCCTCCCACTGATTTGCGACATGTCCAGTCCCTCTTCGATGGACCAACACACCGCTGGTGCTTCTTCTATTCGGGCTCCAGGGGTTAACTCGGGTGAGCCAGTGGCACGCCGTGATCGTATAGTGGTTAGTACTCTGCGTTGTGGCCGCAGCAACCCCGGTTCGAATCCGGGTCACGGCAATACTCTGGCGTAGAGTGTACGGGAAGGTTGCCATTTTTTTACCACCTCATCTTTCTTCTCTATTTTGTTTTTGATGCCTGGCCTGTGCAGGGTGACACCAGACAACTGGGCAGGCAGCCTGCCGCTAGACGTAGTCGTGGCCGAGAGGTTAAGGCGTTGGACTTGAAATCCATTGGGGTCTCCCCGCGCAGGTTCGAACCCTGCCGACTACGGGAGGGTTTTGCAGTATTGCTTTAGCTTTCTGTGATGGTAATTGTGCCTTCTATGGTCCTTTGTCCTAACTGCTTCTAGCTTTCATCCCGTGACACCTGCGTCTCTTCTTTGCTCCACAAGAGCCCGGATAGCTCAGTCGGTAGAGCATCAGACTTTTAATCTGAGGGTCCAGGGTTCAAGTCCCTGTTCGGGCGAAGGTCTTTCTTTGGCCTCACCTTGCTATCACTACGGTCCATCTCTTCTGCTGACTCTGTACTGGAACGGTGTTCCTTCCTGCTCTCGGGGATCAAGGGATCTCCCTTGTGGTTAGTGAAAAACGAACAGTGTTAAAACACTTGAACAAGGCAAACATAAAGAACAATGGTGCCTGGAATTTTTGAGAACTGGAGCTTGTAGCCTAGAATTTTTCTTTGCAATTCATGTGAAAATCATCTTGTTTACTCACTTACAGAAAACAATACATTGATTTACATTTTCTAAGACACTTTTTGTTGGTAAAGGTCATATGAGAGTAGGCGTCAACTATCATGAATGTCATTATGATTTACACCTGAGAAGACAAAGCCCTGCATAATGAGCTGCATAAAGAGCCGCTCAGTCAGCTGTTGTCACTGAGAGGGAGGTGTTACAAGAAAGAACGTGAGAACAAAATAAATGTATATCATTTTAAGTTTGTAGTTTATTTAGAATATATTTAATTATCCCACAACATAATTTAATATGGGGGAGCAGTTAAACAGTTTATTAGGAACAATCAAAGCTGACTTTCAAACTAATTTTATTTTTGCATTATTACTCCAGTCACACAATCCTCAAGAAATCCTTTTAACAATCTGAATTTCTAAAAAACAACAACAACAAAAAAAACATTTATTGTTATCATTATTATTAATGTTGAAAATAGCAGAGGACATTTTTCAGGTTTTTTAGGGGGTAAATTAAAAGAACACCATTTTTTGTTACATTTGTTACAGTTACATGTATTTGTTACATTTATATTATTTACATCAAGCTTTTGAATGGTATAGTTTTGTATATTGTTATTGGAACTTCATAATATTTAACTTAATTATACATTTAGTCAAGAATTATAGTTTGGAAAGAGTCTAACTAGTAAAATGTTTAGACGTTATGTGAAAGCTAGTACAAGTATATAAATAAATATAAAGAGACTTACTCATGTTTATGATCTCTGCTGAATAAAGTGCTTCATTCTTTTTTTTCTGAGGAAATCCATTTCTCAAATCCTCAACCACGCCACATCTTTTTGGGGTGGATTATGTGTTATTCCTCTCATCGCGAAGCAAACAGTAAAATAAAAGCACTTGAACAACAGTCTGGCTGCTTTTTCTTCTGTGTGGGCGTATTCAAGCTGCGCTTCAGTTTGAATCTGAATAGAGCGTTCAGCGTGGGGCGTGGTCACATTAGATATAATGAAGGGAGACGTGAAAAAAGGACATCGCCTTGTTTTCATATGGATTACTTTATCACAGAACATTTGTTTTAGGCAGCACTCGTTTAGTTTAAAAGTAGACATGTCAAGCTTTCTATAGATATCTCTCTCATGTCTCTTCGTTGAGTATTCACAGAGTTACAGTTCATTTTAATGACGTGTTTGTAAATGAAGATCAGCGCAGACAAAGGCTGCAGACAGCACATCTTGTTTGTTATCTTTAGAAGTGCACAAAGTTTTGTTGTTATTATGTCTGTATCCAAAAAAAGGAAACCCTTTACTGGGTTACAGTCCGCTTGCTGACTGAGCTGGGATGTTTGCAAGAAGGTCAGGCAGCAGTGTTGCACACAAACTGAGCAGGAGTTGGTCTGTTCTTGTAGTCGTGGCCGAGTGGTTAAGGCGATGGACTAGAAATCCATTGGGGTCTCCCCGCGCAGGTTCGAATCCTGCCGACTACGCTGTTTGCTGAAGGCCGTGAGGAAAAGCGTCCATGAATTTTTCAAGGTCCTCCCACTGATTTGCGACATGTCCAGTCCCTCTTCGATGGACCAACACACCGCTGGTGCTTCTTCTATTCGGGCTCCAGGGGTTAACTCGGGTGAGCCAGTGGCACGCCGTGATCGTATAGTGGTTAGTACTCTGCGTTGTGGCCGCAGCAACCCCGGTTCGAATCCGGGTCACGGCAATACTCTGGCGTAGAGTGTACGGGAAGGTTGCCATTTTTTTACCACCTCATCTTTCTTCTCTATTTTGTTTTTGATGCCTGGCCTGTGCAGGGTGACACCAGACAACTGGGCAGGCAGCCTGCCGCTAGACGTAGTCGTGGCCGAGAGGTTAAGGCGTTGGACTTGAAATCCATTGGGGTCTCCCCGCGCAGGTTCGAACCCTGCCGACTACGGGAGGGTTTTGCAGTATTGCTTTAGCTTTCTGTGATGGTAATTGTGCCTTCTATGGTCCTTTGTCCTAACTGCTTCTAGCTTTCATCCCGTGACACCTGCGTCTCTTCTTTGCTCCACAAGAGCCCGGATAGCTCAGTCGGTAGAGCATCAGACTTTTAATCTGAGGGTCCAGGGTTCAAGTCCCTGTTCGGGCGAAGGTCTTTCTTTGGCCTCACCTTGCTATCACTACGGTCCATCTCTTCTGCTGACTCTGTACTGGAACGGTGTTCCTTCCTGCTCTCGGGGATCAAGGGATCTCCCTTGTGGTTAGTGAAAAACGAACAGTGTTAAAACACTTGAACAAGGCAAACATAAAGAACAATGGTGCCTGGAATTTTTGAGAACTGGAGCTTGTAGCCTAGAATTTTTCTTTGCAATTCATGTGAAAATCATCTTGTTTACTCACTTACAGAAAACAATACATTGATTTACATTTTCTAAGACACTTTTTGTTGGTAAAGGTCATATGAGAGTAGGCGTCAACTATCATGAATGTCATTATGATTTACACCTGAGAAGACAAAGCCCTGCATAATGAGCTGCATAAAGAGCCGCTCAGTCAGCTGTTGTCACTGAGAGGGAGGTGTTACAAGAAAGAACGTGAGAACAAAATAAATGTATATCATTTTAAGTTTGTAGTTTATTTAGAATATATTTAATTATCCCACAACATAATTTAATATGGGGGAGCAGTTAAACAGTTTATTAGGAACAATCAAAGCTGACTTTCAAACTAATTTTATTTTTGCATTATTACTCCAGTCACACAATCCTCAAGAAATCCTTTTAACAATCTGAATTTCTAAAAAACAACAACAACAAAAAAAACATTTATTGTTATCATTATTATTAATGTTGAAAATAGCAGAGGACATTTTTCAGGTTTTTTAGGGGGTAAATTAAAAGAACACCATTTTTTGTTACATTTGTTACAGTTACATGTATTTGTTACATTTATATTATTTACATCAAGCTTTTGAATGGTATAGTTTTGTATATTGTTATTGGAACTTCATAATATTTAACTTAATTATACATTTAGTCAAGAATTATAGTTTGGAAAGAGTCTAACTAGTAAAATGTTTAGACGTTATGTGAAAGCTAGTACAAGTATATAAATAAATATAAAGAGACTTACTCATGTTTATGATCTCTGCTGAATAAAGTGCTTCATTCTTTTTTTTCTGAGGAAATCCATTTCTCAAATCCTCAACCACGCCACATCTTTTTGGGGTGGATTATGTGTTATTCCTCTCATCGCGAAGCAAACAGTAAAATAAAAGCACTTGAACAACAGTCTGGCTGCTTTTTCTTCTGTGTGGGCGTATTCAAGCTGCGCTTCAGTTTGAATCTGAATAGAGCGTTCAGCGTGGGGCGTGGTCACATTAGATATAATGAAGGGAGACGTGAAAAAAGGACATCGCCTTGTTTTCATATGGATTACTTTATCACAGAACATTTGTTTTAGGCAGCACTCGTTTAGTTTAAAAGTAGACATGTCAAGCTTTCTATAGATATCTCTCTCATGTCTCTTCGTTGAGTATTCACAGAGTTACAGTTCATTTTAATGACGTGTTTGTAAATGAAGATCAGCGCAGACAAAGGCTGCAGACAGCACATCTTGTTTGTTATCTTTAGAAGTGCACAAAGTTTTGTTGTTATTATGTCTGTATCCAAAAAAAGGAAACCCTTTACTGGGTTACAGTCCGCTTGCTGACTGAGCTGGGATGTTTGCAAGAAGGTCAGGCAGCAGTGTTGCACACAAACTGAGCAGGAGTTGGTCTGTTCTTGTAGTCGTGGCCGAGTGGTTAAGGCGATGGACTAGAAATCCATTGGGGTCTCCCCGCGCAGGTTCGAATCCTGCCGACTACGCTGTTTGCTGAAGGCCGTGAGGAAAAGCGTCCATGAATTTTTCAAGGTCCTCCCACTGATTTGCGACATGTCCAGTCCCTCTTCGATGGACCAACACACCGCTGGTGCTTCTTCTATTCGGGCTCCAGGGGTTAACTCGGGTGAGCCAGTGGCACGCCGTGATCGTATAGTGGTTAGTACTCTGCGTTGTGGCCGCAGCAACCCCGGTTCGAATCCGGGTCACGGCAATACTCTGGCGTAGAGTGTACGGGAAGGTTGCCATTTTTTTACCACCTCATCTTTCTTCTCTATTTTGTTTTTGATGCCTGGCCTGTGCAGGGTGACACCAGACAACTGGGCAGGCAGCCTGCCGCTAGACGTAGTCGTGGCCGAGAGGTTAAGGCGTTGGACTTGAAATCCATTGGGGTCTCCCCGCGCAGGTTCGAACCCTGCCGACTACGGGAGGGTTTTGCAGTATTGCTTTAGCTTTCTGTGATGGTAATTGTGCCTTCTATGGTCCTTTGTCCTAACTGCTTCTAGCTTTCATCCCGTGACACCTGCGTCTCTTCTTTGCTCCACAAGAGCCCGGATAGCTCAGTCGGTAGAGCATCAGACTTTTAATCTGAGGGTCCAGGGTTCAAGTCCCTGTTCGGGCGAAGGTCTTTCTTTGGCCTCACCTTGCTATCACTACGGTCCATCTCTTCTGCTGACTCTGTACTGGAACGGTGTTCCTTCCTGCTCTCGGGGATCAAGGGATCTCCCTTGTGGTTAGTGAAAAACGAACAGTGTTAAAACACTTGAACAAGGCAAACATAAAGAACAATGGTGCCTGGAATTTTTGAGAACTGGAGCTTGTAGCCTAGAATTTTTCTTTGCAATTCATGTGAAAATCATCTTGTTTACTCACTTACAGAAAACAATACATTGATTTACATTTTCTAAGACACTTTTTGTTGGTAAAGGTCATATGAGAGTAGGCGTCAACTATCATGAATGTCATTATGATTTACACCTGAGAAGACAAAGCCCTGCATAATGAGCTGCATAAAGAGCCGCTCAGTCAGCTGTTGTCACTGAGAGGGAGGTGTTACAAGAAAGAACGTGAGAACAAAATAAATGTATATCATTTTAAGTTTGTAGTTTATTTAGAATATATTTAATTATCCCACAACATAATTTAATATGGGGGAGCAGTTAAACAGTTTATTAGGAACAATCAAAGCTGACTTTCAAACTAATTTTATTTTTGCATTATTACTCCAGTCACACAATCCTCAAGAAATCCTTTTAACAATCTGAATTTCTAAAAAACAACAACAACAAAAAAAACATTTATTGTTATCATTATTATTAATGTTGAAAATAGCAGAGGACATTTTTCAGGTTTTTTAGGGGGTAAATTAAAAGAACACCATTTTTTGTTACATTTGTTACAGTTACATGTATTTGTTACATTTATATTATTTACATCAAGCTTTTGAATGGTATAGTTTTGTATATATTGTTATTGGAACTTCATAATATTTAACTTAATTATACATTTAGTCAAGAATTATAGTTTGGAAAGAGTCTAACTAGTAAAATGTTTAGACGTTATGTGAAAGCTAGTACAAGTATATAAATAAATATAAAGAGACTTACTCATGTTTATGATCTCTGCTGAATAAAGTGCTTCATTCTTTTTTTTCTGAGGAAATCCATTTCTCAAATCCTCAACCACGCCACATCTTTTTGGGGTGGATTATGTGTTATTCCTCTCATCGCGAAGCAAACAGTAAAATAAAAGCACTTGAACAACAGTCTGGCTGCTTTTTCTTCTGTGTGGGCGTATTCAAGCTGCGCTTCAGTTTGAATCTGAATAGAGCGTTCAGCGTGGGGCGTGGTCACATTAGATATAATGAAGGGAGACGTGAAAAAAGGACATCGCCTTGTTTTCATATGGATTACTTTATCACAGAACATTTGTTTTAGGCAGCACTCGTTTAGTTTAAAAGTAGACATGTCAAGCTTTCTATAGATATCTCTCTCATGTCTCTTCGTTGAGTATTCACAGAGTTACAGTTCATTTTAATGACGTGTTTGTAAATGAAGATCAGCGCAGACAAAGGCTGCAGACAGCACATCTTGTTTGTTATCTTTAGAAGTGCACAAAGTTTTGTTGTTATTATGTCTGTATCCAAAAAAAGGAAACCCTTTACTGGGTTACAGTCCGCTTGCTGACTGAGCTGGGATGTTTGCAAGAAGGTCAGGCAGCAGTGTTGCACACAAACTGAGCAGGAGTTGGTCTGTTCTTGTAGTCGTGGCCGAGTGGTTAAGGCGATGGACTAGAAATCCATTGGGGTCTCCCCGCGCAGGTTCGAATCCTGCCGACTACGCTGTTTGCTGAAGGCCGTGAGGAAAAGCGTCCATGAATTTTTCAAGGTCCTCCCACTGATTTGCGACATGTCCAGTCCCTCTTCGATGGACCAACACACCGCTGGTGCTTCTTCTATTCGGGCTCCAGGGGTTAACTCGGGTGAGCCAGTGGCACGCCGTGATCGTATAGTGGTTAGTACTCTGCGCTGTGGCCGCAGCAACCCCGGTTCGAATCCGGGTCACGGCAATACTCTGGCGTAGAGTGTACGGGAAGGTTGCCATTTTTTTACCACCTCATCTTTCTTCTCTATTTTGTTTTTGATGCCTGGCCTGTGCAGGGTGACACCAGACAACTGGGCAGGCAGCCTGCCGCTAGACGTAGTCGTGGCCGAGAGGTTAAGGCGTTGGACTTGAAATCCATTGGGGTCTCCCCGCGCAGGTTCGAACCCTGCCGACTACGGGAGGGTTTTGCAGTATTGCTTTAGCTTTCTGTGATGGTAATTGTGCCTTCTATGGTCCTTTGTCCTAACTGCTTCTAGCTTTCATCCCGTGACACCTGCTTCTCTTCTTTGCTCCACAAGAGCCCGGATAGCTCAGTCGGTAGAGCATCAGACTTTTAATCTGAGGGTCCAGGGTTCAAGTCCCTGTTCGGGCGAAGGTCTTTCTTTGGCCTCACCTTGCTATCACTACGGTCCATCTCTTCTGCTGACTCTGTACTGGAACGGTGTTCCTTCCTGCTCTCGGGGATCAAGGGATCTCCCTTGTGGTTAGTGAAAAACGAACAGTGTTAAAACACTTGAACAAGGCAAACATAAAGAACAATGGTGCCTGGAATTTTTGAGAACTGGAGCTTGTAGCCTAGAATTTTTCTTTGCAATTCATGTGAAAATCATCTTGTTTACTCACTTACAGAAAACAATACATTGATTTACATTTTCTAAGACACTTTTTGTTGGTAAAGGTCATATGAGAGTAGGCGTCAACTATCATGAATGTCATTATGATTTACACCTGAGAAGACAAAGCCCTGCATAATGAGCTGCATAAAGAGCCGCTCAGTCAGCTGTTGTCACTGAGAGGGAGGTGTTACAAGAAAGAACGTGAGAACAAAATAAATGTATATCATTTTAAGTTTGTAGTTTATTTAGAATATATTTAATTATCCCACAACATAATTTAATATGGGGGAGCAGTTAAACAGTTTATTAGGAACAATCAAAGCTGACTTTCAAACTAATTTTATTTTTGCATTATTACTCCAGTCACACAATCCTCAAGAAATCCTTTTAACAATCTGAATTTCTAAAAAACAACAACAACAACAAAAAACATTTATTGTTATCATTATTATTAATGTTGAAAATAGCAGAGGACATTTTTCAGGTTTTTTAGGGGGTAAATTAAAAGAACACCATTTTTTGTTACATTTGTTACAGTTACATGTATTTGTTACATTTATATTATTTACATCAAGCTTTTGAATGGTATAGTTTTGTATATATTGTTATTGGAACTTCATAATATTTAACTTAATTATACATTTAGTCAAGAATTATAGTTTGGAAAGAGTCTAACTAGTAAAATGTTTAGACGTTATGTGAAAGCTAGTACAAGTATATAAATAAATATAAAGAGACTTACTCATGTTTATGATCTCTGCTGAATAAAGTGCTTCATTCTTTTTTTTCTGAGGAAATCCATTTCTCAAATCCTCAACCACGCCACATCTTTTTGGGGTGGATTATGTGTTATTCCTCTCATCGCGAAGCAAACAGTAAAATAAAAGCACTTGAACAACAGTCTGGCTGCTTTTTCTTCTGTGTGGGCGTATTCAAGCTGCGCTTCAGTTTGAATCTGAATAGAGCGTTCAGCGTGGGGCGTGGTCACATTAGATATAATGAAGGGAGACGTGAAAAAAGGACATCGCCTTGTTTTCATATGGATTACTTTATCACAGAACATTTGTTTTAGGCAGCACTCGTTTAGTTTAAAAGTAGACATGTCAAGCTTTCTATAGATATCTCTCTCATGTCTCTTCGTTGAGTATTCACAGAGTTACAGTTCATTTTAATGACGTGTTTGTAAATGAAGATCAGCGCAGACAAAGGCTGCAGACAGCACATCTTGTTTGTTATCTTTAGAAGTGCACAAAGTTTTGTTGTTATTATGTCTGTATCCAAAAAAAGGAAACCCTTTACTGGGTTACAGTCCGCTTGCTGACTGAGCTGGGATGTTTGCAAGAAGGTCAGGCAGCAGTGTTGCACACAAACTGAGCAGGAGTTGGTCTGTTCTTGTAGTCGTGGCCGAGTGGTTAAGGCGATGGACTAGAAATCCATTGGGGTCTCCCCGCGCAGGTTCGAATCCTGCCGACTACGCTGTTTGCTGAAGGCCGTGAGGAAAAGCGTCCATGAATTTTTCAAGGTCCTCCCACTGATTTGCGACATGTCCAGTCCCTCTTCGATGGACCAACACACCGCTGGTGCTTCTTCTATTCGGGCTCCAGGGGTTAACTCGGGTGAGCCAGTGGCACGCCGTGATCGTATAGTGGTTAGTACTCTGCGTTGTGGCCGCAGCAACCCCGGTTCGAATCCGGGTCACGGCAATACTCTGGTCACGGCAATACTCTGGCGTAGAGTGTACGGGAAGGTTGCCATTTTTTTACCACCTCATCTTTCTTCTCTATTTTGTTTTTGATGCCTGGCCTGTGCAGGGTGACACCAGACAACTGGGCAGGCAGCCTGCCGCTAGACGTAGTCGTGGCCGAGAGGTTAAGGCGTTGGACTTGAAATCCATTGGGGTCTCCCCGCGCAGGTTCGAACCCTGCCGACTACGGGAGGGTTTTGCAGTATTGCTTTAGCTTTCTGTGATGGTAATTGTGCCTTCTATGGTCCTTTGTCCTAACTGCTTCTAGCTTTCATCCCGTGACACCTGCGTCTCTTCTTTGCTCCACAAGAGCCCGGATAGCTCAGTCGGTAGAGCATCAGACTTTTAATCTGAGGGTCCAGGGTTCAAGTCCCTGTTCGGGCGAAGGTCTTTCTTTGGCCTCACCTTGCTATCACTACGGTCCATCTCTTCTGCTGACTCTGTACTGGAACGGTGTTCCTTCCTGCTCTCGGGGATCAAGGGATCTCCCTTGTGGTTAGTGAAAAACGAACAGTGTTAAAACACTTGAACAAGGCAAACATAAAGAACAATGGTGCCTGGAATTTTTGAGAACTGGAGCTTGTAGCCTAGAATTTTTCTTTGCAATTCATGTGAAAATCATCTTGTTTACTCACTTACAGAAAACAATACATTGATTTACATTTTCTAAGACACTTTTTGTTGGTAAAGGTCATATGAGAGTAGGCGACAACTATCATGAATGTCATTATGATTTACACCTGAGAAGACAAAGCCCTGCATACTGAGCTGCATAAAGAGCCGCTCAGTCAGCTGTTGTCACTGAGAGGGAGGTGTTACAAGAAAGAACGTGAGAACAAAATAAATGTATATCATTTTAAGTTTGTAGTTTATTTAGAATATATTTAATTATCCCACAACATAATTTAATATGGGGGAGCAGTTAAACAGTTTATTAGGAACAATCAAAGCTGACTTTCAAACTAATTTTATTTTTGCATTATTACTCCAGTCACACAATCCTCAAGAAATCCTTTTAACAATCTGAATTTCTAAAAAACAACAACAACAAAAAAAAACATTTATTGTTATCATTATTAATAATGTTGAAAATAGCAGAGGACATTTTTCAGGTTTTTTAGGGGGTAAATTAAAAGAACACAATTTGTTGTTACATTTGTTACAGTTACATGTATTTGTTACATTTATATTATTTACATCAAGCTTTTGAATGGTATAGTTTTGTATATATTGTTATTGGAACTTCATAATATTTAACTTAATTATACATTTAGTCAAGAATTATAGTTTGGAAAGAGTCTAACTAGTAAAATGTTTAGACGTTATGTGAAAGCTAGTACAAGTATATAAATAAATATAAAGAGACTTACTCATGTTTATGATCTCTGCTGAATAAAGTGCTTCATTCTTTTTTTTCTGAGGATTTCCATTTCTCAAATCCTCAACCACGCCACATCTTTTTGGGGTGGATTATGTGTTATTCCTCTCATCGCGAAGCAAACAGTAAAATAAAAGCACTTGAACAACAGTCTGGCTGCTTTTTCTTCTGTGTGGGCGTATTCAAGCTGCGCTTCAGTTTGAATCTGAATAGAGCGTTCAGCGTGGGGCGTGGTCACATTAGATATAATGAAGGGAGACGTGAAAAAAGGACATCGCCTTGTTTTCATATGGATTACTTTATCACAGAACATTTGTTTTAGGCAGCACTCGTTTAGTTTAAAAGTAGACATGTCAAGCTTTCTATAGATATCTCTCTCATGTCTCTTCGTTGAGTATTCACAGAGTTACAGTTCATTTTAATGACGTGTTTGTAAATGAAGATCAGCGCAGACAAAGGCTGCAGACAGCACATCTTGTTTGTTATCTTTAGAAGTGCACAAAGTTTTGTTGTTATTATGTCTGTATCCAAAAAAAGGAAACCCTTTACTGGGTTACAGTCCACTTGCTGACTGAGCTGGGATGTTTGCAAGAAGGTCAGGCAGCAGTGTTGCACACAAACTGAGCAGGAGTTGGTCTGTTCTTGTAGTCGTGGCCGAGTGGTTAAGGCGATGGACTAGAAATCCATTGGGGTCTCCCCGCGCAGGTTCGAATCCTGCCGACTACGGGAGTGTGTACACAGAATTAGAGGTTCGAATCCCGTCTCGGCCACAAATACTATAAAATGAGTTCCTATTCCTTTTTTCATCTAGATACACTTTAATTATGATTAACATATAATAAACAAACTTTGTGAACAGAGATAAAATAAATCTTGTAATAACTGTTTTTTGTACGATGTACAAAATGTGCAACAATCTTAATAAACATGTACATTATAATAGGGAATAGTTATTTTTAATATAGAAAATTTTGAATAATTAAAAATAACATTTTGATAATTGTTCAGGCCTTTATTTTTAAAGAGACATCTATTTATATTTGTATAACTGTGCACAGTAAACCCATATATATAAAATAAAACAAAAACTCACAACAAAAGTAAGTTTTTCATTTTATTTATAATAGAGTAATATACTTAAAAATGAAAATAAAAATTAACCAAAATATATAATAATAAATATACATAAAATAATCATAGATTATTAAACAACACCTACAAATATAATACAAATAAAGATGTGGAGAACAGAAAAACAATAAAAATATGTTTTACATTAAATAATTTTTTATGTTTAATAGTAACAGTTATGACATTCAGTGTTTACATATCTATAACACATGCATACATGTTTTAATCAATAAATTAAAAAAAAACTTAACACGCAGTTCAATACAGTTCAAACAAGGCCAAATGCTTACGGTATTTTAATTAACAAATTGAAATACATGAAACTATTTAAATGTATAGATTCAACAACAACAACAATAATAAAATCTAAAGTTGTGGAGAACACAGAAAAAAATATAACACTACCAGTTAAATGTTTTTGAACAGTAAGATTTTTAATTCTCACCAAGCCTGCCTTTATTTGATCCAAAATGCAGTAAAAGCAATTATATTGTTGAAATATTTTTACTAGTTAAAATAACTGCTTTCTATTTGAATATATAGTAAAATGTATTTTATTTCTGTGATGTGCAGCTGTATTTTCAACATCATTACTCCAGTCTTCAGTGTCACATAATCTTCAGAAATCAGAATATGATTTACTGCTCAAGAAAAACAATCCCCCAGGGATTCTTTAAATAGAAAGATCTGCATTTATTTGAAATAAAAAGCTTTCTTAACAATATAGATTATACCATTCTTTTGGGTGGAAAGAAATGACAGAAATTAATGCCTTTTTTTTTAGCAAGGATGATTTAAATTGATTAAAAGGGATGATAAAGATGAAAAATGTTGATGATGAAAATTAAAAAAAAAACATATATACACATATATATAGTAAGATTTGAGTAGATTTGAGCAGTAAACCATCATATTATTCTGATTTCTGAAGATCATGTGACACTGAAGACTGGAGGAATGATGCTGACCATTCAGCTGCACATCAGAGATATAAAATACAGTATATATTCAAATATATAGACTTCCTGATAATGTTCGGGGTTCAGACACACTGTCTCTGTTTAAATCTAGATTAAAAACACATCTCTTTCGCCAAGCTTTCAAATAATATATCTCTTAAATTGTGAGTGCATTATTATTCTTTATCTTTGGTTAAACTAATTCATTTTACTTTGATGGATCAGCAGCTATGCTAATGATGTCTCTATTTGTTTCTATGTTTTGCCACGGGATTTACACAAGCTCCAGTCTGGATCCAGAACACCTGAGAAGAGATGATGCTGACCCTCAGAGGACCTCAGATGATGCTAACCCTGAATCAACAAACAGACTAACAAATATTGCTACACATGTGACTGCATCATATAATAATTATTAATTATTCATAATATTAATAATGTTCATAGTCTGGCTGACTACGTACGACTACTTGTATTCATTTTTCTAAAAATCCTGTCAAACGTGCACAAACTGACAGTCACCACTTATAAGCTACTACTAAATATTGTAGAAACATAATTTTCTGTAAAGTTGCTTTGTAACGATTTGTATTGTAAAAATTGCTATACAAATAAACTTGAATTGAATTGAAATAGAAAGCAGCTGATTTAAAATAGTAAGAATATTTAAAATGCTACTGTTTTTGCTGTACTTTGGATAAAATAAAGGCAGGCTTGGTGAGCAGAAGAGACTCCTCAAAAAACATTACAAATCTTACTGCTTAAAAACATTTGAATGGTAGAGTATTTTAAATAAAATATTTATTTACAGAGTTTAATAATAGCCGTAACTAACATTGTAAACTAACATGTTTACAAAACTGAGCAAGATAAAATAACAATACAGAGTCAATACAATTAATTAACACACTAAAGTACAGTGTAAACAAGGCCAATACTTCTGATGTTTTATTTAACAAATGGAAATCAATTAAATAATTTAAAATTGTAGATTAAACAACAACAGCTACAATAATATTAATAATAATACAATTTAAAGTTGTGGAAAACACAGAAGAAGAAAAAAAAAGCCTTTGACCTGTTTAAGAAGATCTTTGCTCCTATGGTGCGTTGCCAAGAGATGTTCAAGGGCAATTCTCAACAGATCTGTCCATCTATGGTCCAACACGAAGGCCAGCTGTTCTGAGGGGTCCAGTGTGAGCTGAACGAGGGACGCTTTTATGGCCGATGGTGTGGTGTTCTACAGAAGATTAACAGGATTACTTTATTAAAATATAATGTCTTGGTGTTGTGTGCACATTGAGAGAGACAGTTTACACACATAAGTGCCTGTATGAATTATTTATTTACCTGCATCTGGAAGAAACCCTTCTGACCTTTGATCCTCCACTGTCAAAGTGTCTGGTGTGATGTTTTGGTGGACTGAGAGTGAGACCGTCTTTAGGGTGACCTACTCTGTGGAGGAGGGTGTCTTGACAGAGCACGCATCATCTAAACATTCCTGAAATATAGATTCCAATTAAATATATCAAATGTATTTTATAATTCATTTTATATATATATATATATATATATATATATATATATATATATATATCATTGTAATATTATATTTATATGGATATATATGCAACAGTAGAATTGCAATTTTATTTGTACAATTTTAAATGTTATTTTTTTACATTTTAATATATTTTCTAATCATTGTAATTTATTCCTGTTATGAAAAGCTGAATTTTCAGAATTATTACTCCAGTCTCTGAAAATAATGTGCTTTTATCATTGTAGAGACAATGATAATATCAACATTAATTACAATAAGAAATGTTTTGTGAGCAAATAATCAATGATTTCTGGATCATATGACACACTGAAGAGTATAAATGATGCATCACATATACATACATATATATATATATATATATATATATATATATATATATATACACACACACACACACACACACAAACACTATAATTAATCACATAAATATGATTATATGATAATTTAATAAGTAATTAATTATACGGTTTTTTTTGGTTTAGTTTTTTAAAAAGAAACACAGAATTCACTTTACCTGCTTGCTGGGAGTTTGGCAGCGTATGTTGTTCAAACAAAACAATTTCGTGAAGAAATCTCCGATCGTAAAACGCGTCTCCTCTCCTTCAGAGCGAATGATTGACAGATGAGTATCCGCTGTTTGAATTCCGCGCCAAGGAAGAGGCGAAACAGCGCCGGGAAATCTACGTGTGGCCACAAATATATCGCATCCGTAGTGTTAAGCACTACCATAGAGAATGAATGGGAAAAGTTAAGAGAAGTTAAGCTTAACTATTTTCGGCTCCCGCGCGGGAGGTCCCCAGTTCGAAACTGGGTGGGAACACTGAATCTCTTTTCACAATCGTTTAGGTGGGTTTCTGTTGAGGAGGAACTCAATTCTAGCAAGGCTTTGCGGCCAAGAGGCATGAACACAGTCACTAAAGGTATAGTTGATGCAGAAATGAAAGAGCAGTCATTGTTTGACCTAAACCTAACCCACAACTGTGACATTCCAAGCCTGTGTGGCTTTCTTCTGAGAAACACCAAAGACGAGATTTTAGGAAACTCTGCGTAGACTGCCACGCCGAATGAACTCTGTCCTCTTGTGTAAGGGTCTTATTCCACCTAGGCCATCACGTAAGGCAGGGTCTCAAGGGGTGTCTAAAAGGGGGTACGTGGCAGGCCCTCCTTAGACCCCTGCGCGCCGGCCCTGTCTGTCCCAATGATCACCTGTGTCACCACAAACAGCCCATCAGTCCCTCTCAAAAAAAAACTAAAAGTTTCAAGAAGATTGGAGAAACTCGAAAATTTGACCAACAAAAATCACCAAGAGAAATTTTCGAGTTTCTCCTGAGTTCTTGGAACTTTTGGTTTCTTAGTTTGAGACTAGCACAGGAAGGCAGGTTTCGGCTTGATATCAAGCTGCAAGTGTTTAATTCCGAGGTAAGTTAAGGGTAGCGTTTCAGGAAACTCTGCATAGACTGCCAGGCCGAATGAACTCTGTCCTCTTGTGCGTGGGAATTACGCCGATTGTCTATTTGCTTTCGGGCACATCACACTATAAATATTCGCCCAAAAGGCACTCTAGCGCTAGACTGTGGAGTTTCTGTAGTGTAGTGGTCATCACGTTCGCCTAACACGCGAAAGGTCCTCGGTTCGAAACCGAGCAGAAACAGCTGTCCCCTTTTGAAGAAATGTATGAACCCCTTTGAGCCGGCAGTTGGCTTCAGAAGGTTTAGCCTTTATGCGCATTTTGCTGAGCCTGCACACAATGATTTCGGACTTGCTTAGGAAGTGGGTTTCCGTAGTGTAGTGGTTATCACGTTCGCCTCACACGCGAAAGGTCCCCAGTTCGAAACTGGGCGGGAACACTGAATCTCTTTTCACAATCGTTTAGGTGGGTTTCTGTTGAGGAGGAACTCAATTCTACCAAGGCTTTGCGGCCAAGAGGCATGAACACAGTCACTAAAGGTATAGTTGATGCAGAAATGAAAGAGCAGTCATTGTTTGACCTAAACCTATCCCACAACTGTGACATTCCAAGCCTGTCTGGCTTTCTTCTGAGGAACACGAAAAAAGAGATTTGCCTGAGTGGCCCTCTGTTGAGCAGCAGCTCTGCATCACGAAGGCCCGTCTTTACACAGGTGTAGAGATAATTGTTAAGCCACACTAGGCAGCGGTAATACCCACGCAGACAGTACTCTGTACTTTTGACCTGGTAGTTTAGATGAACAGATGGCCGGTGCACTCAAAGACCCAATATTTCGAACAACATATAAATATACATATATTAAATGAAAGTGGGGAAAAAAGCAAAGAAGAAATGGCCACAGAGGATTCCCGCAAACAACTGGAGAAATTCCCGGTTTGCTGCTAAAAATAGAAGGTATTTGCGAACTGAAGAGCGCAACGCAATTTGTAATTTGATCCGCGCTCCAAGATGCATGAGATGAAAAGATCTGACACCTTCGCCACAAGTTTCCGTAGTGTAGAGGTTATCACGTTCGCCTTACACGCGAAAGGTCCCCAGTTCGAAACTGGGCGGGAACACTGGATCTCTTTTTCAAAATTGTTCAGGTGGGTTTCTGTTCAGGAGGAACTCAACGCTTCCAAGGCTTTGCGGCCAATAGGCATTAATACAGTCACTAAAGGTAAAGTTGATGCAGAAATGAAAGAGCAGTCATTGTTTGACCTAAACCTAACCCACAACTGTGACATTCCAAGCCTGTGTGGCTTTCTTCTGAGAAACACCAAAGACGAGATTTTAGGAAACTCTGCGTAGACTGCCACGCTGAATGAACTCTGTCCTCTTGTGTAAGGGTCTTATTCCACCTAGGCCATCACGTAAGGCAGGGTCTCAAGGGGTGTCTAAAAGGGGGTACGTGGCAGGCCCTCCTTAGACCCCTGCGCGCCGGCCCTGTCTGTCCCAATGATCACCTGTGTCACCACAAACAGCCCATCAGTCCCTCTCACCGCCTATGTGACCACTAATTGCGCTTCTGTCCACTGGTAATACAAAAACTGTGACCGCAAGCTGTCTATGTGTCCCCCTGATCCCCTACGTGCCCACAAGTAGCCTTTTTATCCCCTTGACGAACTTTAAAACACATCCATCTGGAGTGGTATTTTCTGATAAAATGATGCAAGCCGTAGCAGTTTCTAACACATGGCTAACCTTCTTGAAATTCAACACAATGGTCAACGAATCTGCCAATAAACCTGTTCAGGTGGCTCCTAGCTTACTCCCGAAGCACCCAGAGGTGTTAAACCCTCAGAATTCCACTGACCACAAACAGTCTGTATTTTTTACAATGGGATAGATTGTACGTGGCAAGTCCATGTCTCAGCTTTCTGAAGAGATATCAAGCTAAAACCTGATTTCCCATGCTAGTCTGGACACGTGCTACCCCTGTGGTGAGTTTCAATAAGATTGGAGAAACTTGAAATCTCGGCTCAAAAAAACTAAAAGTTTCAAGAAGATTGGAGAAACTCGAAAATTTGACCAACAAAAATCACCAAGAGAAATTTTCGAGTTTCTCCTGTGTTCTTGAAACTTTGGGTTTGTTAGTTTGAGACTAGCACAGGAAGGCAGGTTTCAGCTTGATATCAAGCTGCAAGTGTTTAATTCCGAGGTAAGTTAAGGGTAGCGTTTCAGGAAACTCTGCATAGACTGCCAGGCCGAATGAACTCTGTCCTCTAGTGCGTGGGAATTACGCCGATTGTCTATTTGCTTTCTGGCACATCACAGTATAAATATTCGCCCAAAAAGCACTCTAGTGTTAGACTGTGGAGTTTCTGTAGTGTAGTGGTCATCACGTTCGCCTAACACGCGAACAGGAGCCGAAAATAGTTAAGCTTAACTTCTCTTAACATTCATTCTCTATGGTAGTGCTTAACACTACGGATGCGATATATTTGTGGCCACACGTAGATTTCCCGGCGCTGTTTCGCCTCTTCCGTGGCGCGGAATTCAAACAGCGGATACTCATCTGTCAATCATTCGCTCTGAAGGAGAGGAGACGCGTTTTACGATCGGAGATTTCTTCACGAAATTGTTTTGTTTGAACAACATACGCTGCCAAACTCCCAACAAGCAGGTAAAGTGAATTCTGTGTTTCTTTTTAAAAAACTAAACTAAAAAAAAACGTATAATTAATTACTTATTATATTATCATATAATCATATTTATGTGATTAATTATAGCAACTGTTTTGAATGTTATGTGATTTTCAAGACTTTAGTGCAAAATATATATATATATATATATATATATATATATATATATATATATATGTATATATATATATATATATATATATATATATATATATATATATATATATATATATATATATATATATATATATATGTGTGTGTGTGTGTGTGTGTGTGTGTGTATGTATATATATATGTATGTGTATATGTATATGTATATGTATATATGTCAACATTTACTGTGTGGTACAACTTAAAATAACTATTTCCTATGTTAAATTAACTTTATTTCTGTGATGCATCATTTATACTCTTCAGTGTGTCATATGATCCAGAAATCATTGATTATTTGCTCACAAAACATTTCTTATTGTAATCAATGTTGATATTATCATTGTCTCTACAATGATAAAAGCACATTATTTTCAGAGACTGGAGTAATAATTCTGAAAATTCAGCTTTTCATAACAGGAATAAAATACAATGATTAGAAAATATATTCAAATGTAAAAAAAAAAACATTTAAAATTGTACAAATAAAAATGCAATTCTACTGTTGCATATATATCCATATAAATATAATATTACAATGGTATATATATATACCGGCAGAGGTTTCGTTTTCCGGACATTTTGATGATATGCCGGTCAAATATCGCCTCTTATTTGAGGAAAACTGAAAGCAGTTTATGTAACTTAAAAAATGACATAATCAGGCCGTATATGCAACATGTTTATTAGCCCAACTTTCAAACAGACGGAAAAAAAAACATGAACGTCCGATTGGCATCAAACAACATTTTTACTATGGTTTCACATTTCATAGTTTAACAAACCAACCCCCCTTCCCCACATAAAATATCCGAATATAACATTGTTTTTATTCAAGCAAACTTAATTATAAACTCAGTATGTCTCATTTAGCTGGTAACATTTAAATGGCCACCGTGTGAAATGACTCCTTGTCAAATGAACTTGAACAAACAAATGACTAGGCCTATAACATTGTCTCGCGTCATTTTTGGCTACTTTTTATGCTTTTTTGCAGTGCTGAATTGTGCAGCTGCCGACTTAAAATCAAAACTTCCCAGTGTCTCTCCACAACTTGCAATTCGCATAAGCCGCGTAACCTTGTTCTCCGCAAGGCGACTTCGCTGCTTCGTCTTGATCCGATTTTGCAGCGAGAACCCCCTCTCTGCAGGAACACTTGAGACAGGGATTACACAGGCTATCTTGGCGAGCTTGGTCCACTCTGGATACATTTCGTTGAAATCACATATGAGGACCGGAGAGATTTAATTTTGCCGGACATTTGATTTTTTTCCCGGCCAATGTCCGGTAATTACCGGACAACGGAAACCCTGATATATATATATATATATATATATATATATATATATATATATATATATATATATATATATATATATATATATATATATATATATATATATATTATGAATTATAAAATACATTTGATATATTTAATTGGAATCTATATTTCAGGAATGTTTAGATGATGCGTGCTCTGTCAAGACACCCTCCTCCACAGAGTAGGTCACCCTAAAGACGCTCTCACTCTCAGTCCACCAAAACATCACACCAAAACATCACAGTGGAGGATCAAAGGTCAGAAGGGTTTCTTCCAGATGCAGGTAAATAAATAATTCATACAGGCACTTATGTGTGTAAACTGTCTCTCTCAATGTGCACACAACACCAAGACATTATATTTTAATAAAGTAATCCTGTTAATCTTCTGTAGAACACCACACCATTGGCCATAAAAGCGTCCCTCGTTCAGCTCACACTGGACCCCTCAGAACAGCTGGTCTTCGTGTTGGACCATAGATGGACAGATCTGTTGAGAATCTTTATATACATGGAACGGGTAGGTCGACGGAGGCTTCCATGTAGTTCCGCCATCTTGCAAAACTATAATGGCAGAGAGGGAAAAAAAGTACTAAGCCAACGCGTTTCCACAACGCGTTTTCGGTCAGAGCCAGAAACGCAGGTGCAGAGCAGTGAGAGGCGCTTGAAACTGCACCGGCAAGTTTAAAAGTCTGGATTGCATTCTTATTATGGACCATACATTGGCCATAAAAGCGTCCCTCGTTCAGCTCACACTGGACCTCCTCAGAACAGCTGGTCTTCGTGTTGGACCATAGATGGACAGATCTGTTGAGAATTGCCCTTGAACATCTCTTGGCAACGCACCATAGGAGCAAGGATCTTCTTAAACAGGTCGAAGGCTTTTTTCTTCTTCTTCTGTGTTTTCCACAACTTTAAATTGTATTATTATTAATATTATTGTAGCTGTTGTTGTTTAATCTACAATTTTTAATTATTTAATTGATTTCCATTTGTTAAATAAAACATCAGAAGTATTGGCCTTGTTTACACTGTACTTTAGTGTGTTAATTAATTGTATTGACTCTGTATTGTTATTTTATCTTGCTCAGTTTTGTAAACATGTTAGTTTACAATGTTAGTTACGGCTATTATTAAACTCTGAAAATAAATATTTTATTTAAAATACTATACCAGTCAAATGTTTTTAAAGGGACAATAAGTAACTTTTTAGGTATTTTATTATCTAAAATCAATATTTTTATTCATAAATATGCCCTCATTGGTGTACAAATACCTATGCCAATGTTTAAACTAATCCTTGTAAATGAAGAATTTATTATCTTTATATACATGGGACGGGTAGGTCGACGGAGGCTTCCATGTAGTTCCGCCATCTTGCAAAACTATAATGGCAGAGAGGGACAAAAAGTACTAAGCCAAAGCGTTTCCACAACGCGTTTTCGGTCAGAGCCAGAAACGCAGGTGCAGAGCAGTGAGAGGCGCTTGAAACTGCACCGGCAAGTTTAAAAGTCTGGATTGCATTCTTATTATGGACCATACATATGCCGCGCCACAGGAGAAGAAAACATCGTCGCCAAAACAGTCAAAAATAGAACGTAAAAGGAAACGTGACTGTAGATTACAGAAAACAAGAGTTAATGTCTGTGAAGCTTTTTCTAGGTGGAAAGAGCTAATGCTGGATAAAGATTTCAAAAGAAACGCTGAAGTGGCCAGTTTTCTTCTCGACAGGTAAGTCAGTGTTACAATCTATATTACAATATTTTTTTTTATATCTAACAATGCACATTATTCAGAAAATATAACGAATAAAGAAGACATAACTACTAATTACAATATTTCATGTTTTCCACAGTCAGTAATTCATACTGTAACATTCGTTTGTTTATGGTCATGTTGCAGTTTGTTTGAAATAACACACCTGTTCACCTGAAGGAAAACTCGACGAAGTGCTATTAGAAGACATCCCGTCAAAGCTTTTTGGTACATATCGCCTACCGTAGATGCAACGCGCATTTGAAAAAGCGAGGCGCTGGAGAGCAAAATTAGTTTGAATGCAAAATACAATTTCACCACTAGATGGGAGTAATTCCTACTTAGTGTCCCTTTAAGCAGTAAGATTTGTAATGTTTTTTGAGGAGTCTCTTCTGCTCACCAAGCCTGCCTTTATTTTATCCAAAGTACAGCAAAAACAGTAGCATTTTAAATATTCTTACTATTTTAAATCAGCTGCTTTCTATTTCAATTCAATTCAATTCAAGTTTATTTGTATAGCTATGTTTACAATACAAATCGTTACAAAGCAACTTTACAGAAAATTATGTTTCTACAATATTTAGTAGTAGCTTATAAGTGGTGACTGTCAGTTTGTGCACGTTTGACAGGATTTTTAGAAAAATGAATACAAGTAGTCGCACGTAGTCAGCCAGACTATGAACATTATTAATATTATGAATAATTAATAATTATTATATGATGCAGTCACATGTGTAGCAATATTTGTTAGTCTGTTTGTTGATTCAGGGTTAGCATCATCTGAGGTCCTCTGAGGGTCAGCATCATCTCTTCTCAGGTGTTCTGGATCCAGACTGGAGCTTGTGTAAATCCCGTGGCAAAACATAGAAACAAATAGAGACATCATTAGCATAGCTGCTGATCCATCAAAGTAAAATAAATTAGTTTAACCAAAGATAAAGAATAATAATGCACTCACAATTTAAGAGATATATTATTTGAAAGCTTGGCGAAAGAGATGTGTTTTTAATCTAGATTTAAACAGAGACAGTGTGTCTGAACCCCGAACATTATCAGGAAGTCTATATATTTGAATATATACTGTATTTTATATCTCTGATGTGCAGCTGAATGGTCAGCATCATTCCTCCAGTCTTCAGTGTCACATGATCTTCAGAAATCAGAATAATATGATGGTTTACTGCTCAAATCTACTCAAATCTTACTATATATATATGTGTATATATGTATTTTTTTTTTAATTTTCATCATCAACATTTTTCATCTTTATCATCACTTTTAATCAATTTAAATCATCCTTGCTAAAAAAAAAAAGACATTAATTTCTGTCATTTCTTTCCACCCAAAAGAATGGTATAATCTATATTGTTAAGAAAGCTTTTTATTTCAAATAAATGCAGATCTTTCTATTTAAAGAATCCCTGGGGGATTGTTTTTCTTGAGCAGTAAATCATATTCTGATTTCTGAAGATTATGTGACACTGAAGACTGGAGTAATGATGTTGAAAATACAGCTGCACATCACAGAAATAAAATAGAAAGCAGTTATTTTAACTAGTAAAAATATTTCAACAATATAATTGCTTTTACTGTATTTTGGATCAAATAAAGGCAGGGTTGGTGAGAATTAAAAATCTTACTGTTCAAAAACATTTAACTGGTAGTGTTATATTTTTTTTCTGTGTTCTCCACAACTTTGGATTTTATTATTGTTGTTGTTGTTGAATCTATACATTTAAATAGTTTCATGTATTTCAATTTGTTAATTAAAATACCGTATGCATTTGGCCTTGTTTGAACTGTATTGAACTGCATGTTAAGTTTTTTTTTTTATTTATTGATTAAAACATGTATACATGTTGTTGATTTTCTTTTTTTATTGATATTACATTTTATTGACTTGCTCAGATATGTAAACACTGAATGTTATAACTGTTACTATTAAACATAAATAATTATTTAATGTAAAACATATTTTTATTGTTTTTCTGTTCTCCACATCTTTATTTGTATTATATTTGTAGGTGTTGTTTAATAATCTATGATTATTTTATGTATATTTATTATTATATATTTTGGTTAATTTTTATTTTCATTTTTAAGTATATTACTCTATTATAAATAAAATGAAAAACTTACTTTTTTGTGAGTTTTTGTTTTATTTTATATATATGGGTTTTCTGTGCACAGTTATACAAATATAAATAGATGTCTCTTTAAAAATAAAGGCCTGAACCATTATCAAAATGTTATTTTTAATTATTCAAAATTTTCTATATTAAAAATAACTATTCCCTATTATAATGTACGTTTATTAAGATTGTTGCACATTTTGTACATCGTGCAAAAAACAGTTATTACAAGATTTATTTTATCTGTTCACAAAGTTTATTTATTATATGTTAATCATAATTAAAGCGTATCTAGATGAAAAAACGAATATGAACTCATTTTATAGTATTTGTGGCCGAGACGGGATTCGAACCTCTAATTCTGTGTATTTTACTTGTGATTTTTGTTGGTCAAATTTTCGAGTTTCTCCAATCTTCTTGAAACTTTTAGTTTTTTTGAGCCGAGATTTCAAGTTTCTCCAATCTTATTGAAACTCACCACAGGGGTAGCACGTGTCCAGACTAGCATGGGAAATCAGGTTTTAACTTGATATCTCTTCAGAAAGCTGAGACATGGACTTGCCACGTACAATCTATCCCATTGTAAAAAATACAGACTGTTTGTGGTCAGTGGAATTCCGAGGGTTTAACACCTCTGGGTGCTTCGGGAGTAAGCGAGGAGCCACCTGAACAGGTTTATTGGCAGATTCGTTGACCATTGTGTTGAATTTCAAGAAGGTTAGCCATGTGTTAGAAACTGCTACGGCTTGCATCATTTTATCAGAAAATAACACTCCAGATGGATGTGTTTTAAAGTTCGTCAAGGGGATAAAAAGGCTACTTGTGGGCAAGTAGGGGATCAGGGGGACACATAGACAGCTTGCGGTCACAGTTTTTGTATTACCAGTGGACAGAAGCGCAATTAGTGGTCACATAGGCGGTGAGAGGGACTGATGGGCTGTTTGTGGTGACACAGGTGATCATTGGGACAGACAGGGCCGGCGCGCAGGGGTCTAAGGAGGGCCTGCCACGTACCCCTTTTTAGACACCCCTTGAGACCCTGCCTTACGTGATGGCCTAGGTGGAATAAGACCCTTACACAAGAGGACAGAGTTCATTCGGCGTGGCAGTCTACGCAGAGTTTCCTAAAATCTCGTCTTTGGTGTTTCTCAGAAGAAAGCCACACAGGCTTGGAATGTCACAGTTGTGGGTTAGGTTTAGGTCAAACAATGACTGCTCTTTCATTTCTGCATCAACTTTACCTTTAGTGACTGTATTAATGCCTATTGGCCGCAAAGCCTTGGAAGCGTTGAGTTCCTCCTGAACAGAAACCCACCTGAACAATTTTGAAAAAGAGTTCCAGTGTTCCCACCCAGTTTCGAACTGGGGACCTTTCGCGTGTAAGGCGAACGTGATAACCTCTACACTACGGAAACCTGTGGCGAAGGTGTCAGATCTTTTCATCTCATGCATCTTGGAGCGCGAATCAAATTACAAATTGCGTTGCGCTCTTCAGTTCGCAAATACCTTCTATTTTTAGCAGCAAACTGGGAAATTCTCCAGTTGTTTGCGGGAATCCTCTGTGGCCATTTCTTCTTTGCTTTTTCCCCACTTTCATTTAATATATGTATATTTATATGTTGTACGAAATATTGGGTCTTTGAGTGCACCGGCCATCTGTTCATCTAAACTACCAGGTCAAAAGTACAGATTACTGTCTGCGTGGGTATTACCGCTGCCTAGTGTGGCTTAATAATTATCTCTACACATGTGTAAAGACGGGCCTTCGTGATGCAGAGCTGCTGCTCAACAGAGGGCCACTCAGGCAAATCTCTTTTTTCGTGTTCCTCAGAAGAAAGCCAGACAGGCTTGGAATGTCACAGTTGTGGGATAGGTTTAGGTCAAACAATGACTGCTCTTTCATTTCTGCATCAACTATACCTTTAGTGACTGTGTTCATGCCTCTTGTCCGCAAAGCCTTGTTAGAATTGAGTTCCTCCTCAACAGAAACCCACCTAAACGATTGTGAAAAGAGATTCAGTGTTCCCGCCCAGTTTCGAACTGGGGACCTTTCGCGTGTAAGGCGAACGTGATAACCTCTACACTACGGAAACTCCACAATCTAACGCTAGAGTGCTTTTTGGGCGAATATTTATAGTGTGATGTGCCCGAAAGCAAATAGACAATCGGCGTAATTCCCACGCACAAGAGGACAGAGTTCATTCGGCCTGGCAGTCTATGCAGAGTTTCCTGAAACGCTACCCTTAACTTACCTCGGAATTAAACACTTGCAGCTTGATATCAAGCCGAAACCTGCCTTCCTGTGCTAGTCTCAAACTAACAAACCAAAAGTTCCAAGAACTCAGGAGAAACTCGAAAATTTCTCTTGGTGATTTTTGTTGGTCAAATTTTCGAGTTTCTCCAATCTTCTTGAAACTTTTAGTTTTTTAAAGCCGAGATTTCAAGTTTCTCCAATCTTATTGAAACTCACCACAGGGGTAGCACGTGTCCAGACTAGCATGGGAAATCAGGTTTTAGCTTGATATCTCTTCAGAAAGCTGAGACATGGACTTGCCACGTACAATCTATCCCATTGTAAAAAATACAGACTGTTTGTGGTCAGTGGAATTCTGAGGGTTTAACACCTCTGGGTGCTTCGGGAGTAAGCGAGGAGCCACCTGAACAGGTTTATTGGCAGATTCGTTGACCATTGTGTTGAATTTCAAGAAGGTTAGCCATGTGTTAGAAACTGCTACGGCTTGCATAATTTTATCAGAAAATAACACTCCAGATGGATGTGTTTTAAAGTTCGTCAAGGGGATAAAAAGGCTACTTGTGGGCACGTAGGGGATCAGGGGGACACATAGACAGCTTGCGCTCACAGTTTTTGTATTACCAGTGGACAGAAGCGCAATTAGTGGTCACATAGGCGGTGAGAGGGACTGATGGGCTGTTTGTGGTGACACAGGTGATCATTGGGACAGACAGGGCCGGCGCGCAGGGGTCTAAGGAGGGCCTGCCACGTACCCCCTTTTAGACACCCCTTGAGACCCTGCCTTACGTGATGGCCTAGGTGGAATAAGACCCTTACACAAGAGGACAGAGTTCATTCGGCGTGGCAGTTTCCTAAAATCTCGTCTTTGGTGTTTCTCAGAAGAAAGCCACACAGGCTTGGAATGTCACAGTTGTGGGTTAGGTTTAGGTCAAACAATGACTGCTCTTTCATTTCTGCATCAACTTTACCTTTAGTGACTGTATTAATGCCTATTGGCCGCAAAGCCTTGGAAGCGTTGAGTTCCTCCTGAACAGAAACCCACCTGAACAATTTTGAAAAAGAGATCCAGTGTTCCCGCCCAGTTTCGAACTGGGGACCTTTCGCGCGGGAGCCGAAAATAGTTAAGCTTAACTTCTCTTAACTTTTCCCATTCATTCTCTATGGTACTGCTTAACACTATGGATGCGATATATTTGTGGCCACACGTAGATTTCCCGGCGCTGTTTCGCCTCTTCCGTGGCGCGGAATTCAAACAGCAGATGATCATCTGTCAACCATTCGCTCTGAAGGAGAGGAGACGCATTTTATGATCGGAGATTTCTTCACGAAATTGTTTTGTTTGAACAACATACCCTGCCAAACTCCCAACAAGCAGGTAAAGTGAATTCTGTGTTTCTTTTTAAAAAACTAAACTCAAAAAAACATACAATTAATTACTTATATTATCATATAATCAAATTTATGAGATTAATTATAGCAACTGTTTTGAATGTTATGTCATTTTCAAGACTTTAGTGCATATATATATATGTGTGTGTGTGTGTGTGTGTGTGTGTGTGTGTTACTTTTTTGTGAGTTTCTAGTCCACCGCCTTAACCACTCGGCCACGACTACAGGAACAGACCAACTTCTGCTCAGTTTGTGTGCAACATTGCTGCCTGACCTACTTGCAAACAACCCAGCTCAGTCAGCAAGCGGACTGTAACCCAGTAAAGGGTTTCCTTTTTTTGGATACAGACATAATAACAACAACACTTTGTGCACTTCTAAAATAAAGATAACAAACAAGATGTGCTGTCTGCAGCCTTTGTCTGCGCTGATCTTCATTTACAAACACGTCATTAAAATTAACTGTAACTCCGTGAATACTCAACGAAGAGCCATGAGAGAGATATCTATAGAAAGCTTGACATGTCTACTTTTAAACTAAACGAGTGCTGCCGAAAACAAATATTCTGTGATAATGTAATCCATATGAAAACAAGGCGATGTCCTTTTTTCACGTCTCCCTTCATTATATCTAATGTGACCACGCCCCACGCTGAACGCTCTATTCAGATTCAAACTGAAGCGCGGCTTGAATACGCCCACACAGAAGAAAAAGCAGCCAGACTGTTGTTCAAGTGCTTTTATTTTACTGTTTGCTTCGCGGTGAGAGGAATAACACATAATTCACCCCAAAAAGATGTAATGTGGTTGAGGATTTGAGAGATGGATTTACTCAGAAAAAAAAGAATGAAGCACTTTATTCAGCAGAGATCATAAACATGAGTAGGTCTCTTTATATTTATGTATATACTTGTACTAGTTTTCACATAACGTCTAAACATTTTACTAGTTAGACTTTTTCCAAAATATAACTCTTGACTAAATGTATAATTAAGTTAAATATTATGAAGTTTCAATAACAATATACAAAACTATACCATTCAAAAGCTTGATGTAAATAATATAAATGTAACAAATACATGTAACTGTAACAAATGTATCAAAAAATGGTGTTCTTTTAATTTACCCCCCTAAAAAACCTGAAAAATATTCTCTGCTATTTTCAACAGTAATAATAATGATAATAATGATAACAATAAATGTTTTTTTTTTTTTTTTTTTTTTTTTTTTAGAAATTCAGATTGTTAAAAAGGATTTCTTAAGGATTGTGTGACTGGAGTAATAATGCAAAAATAAAATTAGTTTGAAAGTCAGCTTTGATTGTTCCTAATAAACTGTTTAACTGCTTGCTCCCCCATATTAAATTATGTTGTGGGATAATTAAATATATTCTAAATAAACTACAAACTTAAAATTATATTCATTTATTTTGTTCTCACGTTCTTTCTTGTAACACCTCCCTCTCAGTGACAACAGCTGACTGAGCGGCTCTTTATGCAGCTCATTATGCAGGGCTTTGTCTTCTCAGGTGTAAATCACAATGATATTCATGATAGTTGACGCCTACTCGCATATGACTTTTACCAACAAAAAGTGTCTTAGAAAATTTAAGTGAGTAATTAAAGTGAGTAAACAAGATGATTTTCACATAATTTACAAAAGAAAAATTCTAGGCTACAAGCTCCAGTTCTCAAAAATCCCAGGCACCATTGTTCTTTATGTGTTTTTTTTTTGCCTTGTTCAAGTGTTTTAACATTGTTCGTTTTTCACTAACCACAAGGGAGATCCCCTGATCCCCGGGAGCAGGAAGGAACACCGTTCCAGTACAGAGTCAGCAGAAGAGATGGACCGCAGTGACAGCAAGGTGAGGCCAAAGAAAGACCTTCACCCCAACAGGGACTTGAACCCTGGACCCTCAGATTAAAAGCCTGACGCTCTACCGACTGAGCTATTTGGGGGGCACTGGCATCTCACCTTTTATATAACAGCAGTTTACAACAAGCTGCCCAGAAGAGACGCAGGTGTCACGGGATGAAAGCTAGTAGCAGTTAGGACAAAGGACCATAGAAGGCAAAATTACCATCACAGAAAGCTAAAGCAATACTGCAAAGCCCTCCCGTAGTCGACAGGGTTCAAACCTGCGCGGGGAGACCCCAATGGATTTCAAGTCCATCGCCTTAACCTCTCGACCACGACTACAAGAATACACCATCTTCTGCTCAGTTTGTGTGCAACACTGCTGCCTGACCTACTTGCAAACAACCCAGCTCAGTCAGCAAGCGGACTGTAACCCTGTAAAGGGTTTCCTTTTCTTGGATACAGACATAATAACAACAAAACTTTGTGCACTTTTTGGAATTTTGGGTTTTCATGAGCTGTATGCCAAAATCATCAGTATTAAAACAATAAAAGAACTGAAATATATCAGTTGGTGTGCAATGAATCTAAAATATATGAAAGTTTCATTTTTATCATTACATTATGGAAAATAATGAACTTTTATCAAAATATGCAAATTTTTTTAAAAGGACCTGTAGCACGTCCTATGTGTTCCTTGTACTGAAAGAGAGTTGAGAAAATAAATGTTCGAAGTGTTGGGAATATATATTCTACTGTTAATAAAAGGTTCACTTGAGATGCCTTGTGTTTCTTTGAAATCATTCTGAATTGGCCTAAATCAATTTATTTCATTAAAAATGCAAAGAAACATTGAAATTGTACTATGTCATACAGTAAAACAAAATATGTCATATGGTAAAACATTGAATTTTAAAAGAAATAAAAATAAATACTTTGTTTGTTTACATGGTTCATGAAAATAATGGAGGAGAGCTAGTATGATTTTACCGTATGACATTTTCAAGGACTGTATACAAAGAAATACATTAAAATATCGTATATTGTTATTTTTTTATAAAGGGCACTTATTAAAAAAATATATACACATAGATTTACACAAAAAAAATTTAGATTTAGTTTGTCTTTTCATTTAAATTTGTTTACTGTTTTGAAATTCTAAAACGTCACTGACCCTGCTGAATGATTCTGTGATCTTAACAAATTGGTTGAATCATAATCATCTAGGGTCTCATTTATAAACGTTGCGTATGCATAAAATAGGCATAGAAATTGCATACACATTTTTTTAGACATAAGTCAGGATTTATACAAAATAAACTTGGTGTTAATATGTACGCACCGTACGGACATTATAAACCATGCATACAAACTCTTTTTCATGGAGTGAGAAAATGAATGAAGTAAACAATGACTTTAAACTCTGTTTTCATGTCGATATACACATTTACAATAAATATTCCACTTAGAATATTCCACTTGGAGGAGTGCTATAGGTGCACAATAGGCATATGCCGGTATCAAATTTTCCTGTTGTGATTAATTGCTCATGCTTTCATCACGGTAAACAGTATTATCACGGTATTGAAATTTAGTTTTAAAAAGTGCTCAAAATATAGTATCATATATAGTATAACTGAACATTTAAATAAAATAAAGCAATTAAGAATTATACATAAAGTTAAAAGTTTTGCACAGATTAAAGTGCAAAAGAACTATAAAGAACAATAGGTAAGATGAACATCATAGCAAATACACAAATCTGAATGGCTATTTAAAATTATTTAAATATGTTTCAGAAAGTAGTGCAGCGGGTTTATATATGGCGTTTCCAGGGTAAGGACTGCATTCTCTGCAGTATAGCACCATCTACTGTCAGAGAGTGAATGTGCTTTGATTCAGTGCGTCTCTCACATGTTCCTCACATAGAGTTGGGTGTCATCAGTGTAGCAGTGATAAGAAAAGCCATGTTTCTGAATGACAGATCCTTATGACGTCATTTAGATGGGAAAAGAAGTGGTCTCAGTCTCAGTTGAGAGGCCACTTTTGAAGCCAGATTGGTTGCTGTCCAGGAGGTTGTTCTGTACAAAGAACATATAAAGCTGATTGAACACAGCCCGCTCCAGTGTCTTTGCAATGAATGGAAGAATGGATACCGGTCTGTAGTTTTCAAGAAGCGCTGGATTTAGAGATGGTTTCTTAAGTAGTGGGCTTACCCAAGCTTGCTTAAATGCTGAGGGAAATGTTCCAGAGTGAAGAGAGGAGTTGATAATGTGAGTAAGTGAAGGTATGACTGAAGAAGAGATCGCTTGAAGGAGGTGAGTGGGGATCGGGTCAAGTGGACAAGTAGTAGGATGATTGGACAGGAGAAGTTTGGAAACATCCATTTCTGAGAGTGGAGAGAAGGAGGAGAAAAGAGAAGGAGGAGAAAGAGTGTGCGTTGGTCATTGTGAAGTTATCCTCAGTCTGCGATGTGAAGAATTGGTCACTGATGGTTCTTGTTATATTTGTGAAGAAAACTGCAAAGTCGTCCGCTGTAAGAGTTGATGGAGGAGGTGGTGGAGGCAGATTAAGAAGAGAAGAAAAAGTTTTGAAGAGTTCCGAACATCACAACAGCTGTTAATTTTGTTGTGGTAGTAGGATGTTTTTAGCTTTGAAGACATTTGCAGAGAAGGAAGAGAGGAGAGACTGATACCCACAGAGGTCCGTAGAGTTTCTTGGTTTAGGCCATTTTCTCTCAGCAGTCCTGAGTTTAGTGCGATGTTCACGGAGAACCGCAGACAGCCAGGGGGCAGTGCATGCTGGTCTAGACATCAGTGGGCAAAAGTTGTCCAAGCAAGATGTTAAAGTGGAGCAAAGAGTGTCCATGGTACTGTTCGTGTCCAGAGCTGAAAACTGAGAGAGTGCAGAAAGCGAGAATGAAACCACAGAAAATGAAGAGAGTGAGCGTAAGTTCTGTCGAAATGTGACCTGCGTTGGAGTGTGTGTCACTTCAGGACTTACCAGTTGTTGCCTGATTTGTGAGTCGCTGTAGTAGACACTGGCTTGAGATCAAATGAGGTGAGCAGAGTTTTGAAGTCAGCAGCCTAGGTGGATGTTGAAGTCACAAAGCAGTACCAGAGTAGTACCATCTTCAGGAAAGTTTGATAGCAGCACATCTAACTCCTCCAAGAAGTTTCCCAATTGACCTGGAAGATCAAATTTCCATTCTTTTGATATAAGGAGACCAGTTCCTCCACCCCTCCTAGTGGTACGAGAAGTGTGGGAACAAGTGAAATTAGTGGGGAGGGCTGCGGGAGTGGCAGTGTCTTCAGGTTTGATCCAAGTCTCAGTCAGTGCCATGAGGTTAAGACCGGAATGAGTAGCAATAGAAGAAATCTACTTTGTCTACTTTGTTAACAGCAGACTGGCAGTTCCAGAGACCAACTGGAATAGAGAGCAATATTATGGTGGACACTGCTGGATTACTGTATAACCACAGCTGCACGGAGGTGTTAATGTTGTGTAAAGTCATCTCTACAACATTATGAAAAATTCCACTATTGAGAGTGAGGAGTCACTTTGGGATTTGGGTCATGAGCCGGTCAGCCATGATGGTAGGATATGCTATCGGTTGCCAGGGGCCACGCCTTCAGAACTACACAGAGGCGCGAGGCGCACGATTTAATATTCCAGAGCTCTTTCATTTTTGTGCTTTTATTATTTTGGCGGAACAGATCTACGAATACGAGAAAGAAAAGGAAGAAAGTAAAGCAATGCAAAAAGATAAGGTGAAAGAAAAGGGACCTTACAGGAACAAGCGCTAAACAGTGGTATTTGGCATCCAAAATATCGACCCATACTAGCTCCCTGCACCAGAATGGCACAGAGACCTGGACCATTTACCTCCATGCACATATATGGACATTGTGAATTATCTTGTTTTTGGTGTAAGTTACTACACAATGCAGGAGTTTAAAAGCCACAAGTCTTTGGAAAGTTACGAAGCTTTCTGCTGTGGCTGAGTGCAGAACTTGGGAATCTACAAAACAAACAGCACTGTACTGGCCAAGATCAGTTTCTTCACATGCATTTTAGTGTATTGTAATTACATTGCATTTAGCAGACACTTCTTGACCAAAATGACAAATTAATTAACTGTGAATGTTTCATAAACACTAGATGTTCAATGTATACAAATGTTTTGATGTGTGCTAAACCGGTGTATGTTTAGGTTTTTAGTTGTAATTAGATTTTAGCACAATGACACATACTGTACCAGGTTTTTGTGTTGGGGGCTGCAAAGTGGACAAACCAGTTCTGGGTTGGCTAGGGTAGTTAAATGTGTGATTGCAAGAGGTAAATGTCCTGGTTACATTAAAGGCATTAACAGTGTGAATGCAACGTGTATGAGATTCAGACGAGGCTGCAGACTGATGCTGTGTCCATTTCGGTAACCTAGAAAACTATTCCATTGATCCTATGTTTTCCATATGTATCGTGTGAGGTACTGGAGCAGTTTTTAACGCAGCAGTGACTTCCAGGCATGGTAAAACAGCGCAAAATTGTGAGAACCTCCTCTACCACGGAGTTAACAACCCATGTAAACAATCATGTTTTGCCGCCGGGATCCTACCAACATGGCGGAGAGGGTAATATCAAGGGGAGGGGCTCTGTACCATGATGACAACTCCTCACTCTCAATATTTGAAGGACATAGCTAGGAGAAAACGGTAAGATTTGCATGTTTCCTTTTTACAACACCTTGTCAGTGACACGCTGAATCAGACAATACACTGCAATAAATATGCGTTTATCTGTTTCCACTAAAATAAAATATGTTAATCTTATCAGCAAAACTGCATACATTTAATTTGAAACAATCAAAATTCTATTTGGCCAAGTGTAAAAGAATGAGATCATCTAAAATATCCGATAACTATTTGAAACCATTTAGTTTTAATGGATATTTTCATGCATTTATTCTAAAACATAGCAGGGATACTGTTTCCCTATACTGTCTCTGTGTTAAACATGGTGTCACGTGCATGGGAATTCGCATGTAAATGATATGCAGATGAGGTTATTCACAGTAAAACAAGGCGTTGTATGAACCATATATGGTGATTACGGGAATGAGATGAGGTGGAAATGAACATATGCACAATTTTCCCCTGACTGGGATTTATAAAGAGAGTTTTGCGCAGGTTTTGGCGTGCGCATGGTTTTATAAAACTTTTGCCCGTATGCAAACTCTAGGATGAAATCTACGGAGAGTTTTATAAACTGATGAATCAGTCTTTTTAACGAATCGCTTGAATCAACAACTCAGTGATTCACTCATTAAACGCTGACCACTGGCACCTACAGGCATTTCAATGAAGTTTAAAAGTATAATTTCCCCCATCATTTCTTGATTGTATATTTAAAAAAAAAATGTATGCAACTCAATTTCTTCAATGTCAGTGTAAATTATTTAATTTGATAACAGATAACAATAATCACATTATTTTAATTGAATGTATAGATTCCCAGACAGCAAAACTCATCTGGGCCAAATCTGACAAGTCCGTTTTTACCGGATCCAGCTCTGGATTCCTTTATGATGATTTGGCCTAATTGTGGGCCGGATCTGGGCCAGTACCATTTTGGAACCGTGCTGGATCTGGGCCAGCTCACATACACACACACACACACACATATATATGTATATATATATATATATATATATATATATATATATACATATATATATATGCTAACACATACACACACACAAATCATTTGTATACATATCTAGAATTCAAATACAGTTAGTTTATTTGGATAGTACTTTTCACAATACATATTTCAGAACACCTTTACATAAAATGCATGTTTCTTTGTTACAAATAAAAAAAGTAATGTCCATATACCACAGTATTTGTACAGGTACCTGATAATACAGTAAGTAGATTATGACTGTATTTAAGAATACATAATTAATACCATTAAAGCAATCATTACAAGCATCTTAAATGATAGATAATTAAATAATTTACTGTCTTAGGGCACTGATTTTTTTACGAAGCTCTTAAGACAACAAAATGTTTAACATACTGATTTAGATGTACAGACAATTACTGTAATGAACACTATTAAAACAATATTCATATTAAAACAATTTAATTACTACAAAAAACAATGTAAAAGATGTGCAATTGTGCATCTTTCTTTCCTTTTGATAATTTATGCACAAAAAAGCAAAATTAAAGGTTTATTTGGTACACTACCCCAAGCAGTACAAGTCTCTACTTCTAGTGCTTCCTGTACATAATATTAACTAATCTTAAAGGGTAAGTTCACCCAAAAATAAAACTTCTGTCATTAATTACTCACCCTCATGTTGTTCCAAACTTGTAAGACAACTTGTTCGTCTTTGGAACACAAATTAAGATATTTTTGATGAATTCTGAGACCTCTCTGACCCTTCCATAGACAGCAATGTAATTATCACGATCTAGGTCCAGAAACGTGGCAAGAAGATCTGTAAAATAATCCATGTGACAACAGGGTTTCAACAATAATTTTACGAAGCTACGAGAATACTTTTTGTACCCCCAAAAAAACCTAATATAAAGACTTTATTAAACAAATTGTCTCCTTGATTTCACCATGGTGCTAATTTGGAGAGGATCCATGCACTGAACGTGAGCAGCACATGCTATTATGTGTCAACTGAAGGGTCAGAGAGGTGTCGGAATTCTTCAAGAACTATCTTAATTTTAACTCTTTCCAAGAGTTCAATGATATTGAGATCCATCTTTTCACACTGAGGACAACTGAGGGACTCAAACACTACTATTACAGAAGGTGGAAACGTTCACTGATGCTCCAGAAGGAAACACAATGCATTAAGGGGGTGAAAACTTTTTGAATTTGAAGTTCAGTGTAAATTGAACTTCAACTGGAGGTGATTCACTAATTGCATATTATACATGATTTATGAATGTATTAGTTTAATTTAGTATAAGAAAGCAAGGAAGGCAAGGTTTAAGACTTATGTATAAGAGTCTCAGTTTATTAACAAGCTCCATTGTGGAAATTAGTGCACGTGACAGTGTCACACATACACTTCCTTTATCCACCGACTTGAGATGAAAAATAGATTGTGACAAAATGACACACAGACTTATAGCATTGATATAGGACTATGACTGTCATAACAGGTACAGGTGCATCTCAATAAATTAGAATGTCATGGAAAAGTTAATTTATTTCAGTAATTCAACTCAAAATTGAACCTTGTGTATTTAATAAATTCAGTGCACACAAACTGTAGTTTAAGACTTTGGTTCTTTTAATTGTGATGATTTTGGTTCACATTTAACAAAAACACACCAATTCACAATCTCAACAAATTAGGATATGGTGACATGCTAATCAGCTCAAAACACCTGCAAAGGTTTACTGAGCCTTCAAAATGGTCTCTCAGTTTGGTTCACTAGGCTATACAATCATGGGGAAGACTGCTGATCTGACAGTTGTCCAGAAGACGATCATTGACACCCTTCACAAGGAGGGTAAGACACAAACATTCATTGCCAATGAAGCTGGCTGTTCACAGAGTGCTGTATCCAAGCATGTTAACAGAAAGTTGAGTGGACAGAAAAAAGTGTGGAAGAAAAAGATGCACAACCAACCGAGAGAACCACAGCCAAATGAGGATTGTCAAGCAAAATCAATTCAAGAATTTGAGTGAACTTCACAAGGAATGGACTGAGACTGGGGTCAAGGCATCAAGAGCCACCACACACAGACATGCCAAGGAATTTGGCTACAGTTTTCATATTTCTCTTATTGAGACACTCCTGAGGCACAGACAATGTCAGAGGCGTCTCACCTGGGCTACGGTGAAGAAGAACGGGACTGTTGCTCATTGGTCCAAGGTCCTCTTGTCAGATGAGAGCTATTTTTATTTTTTTTTAATTTGGAAACCAAGGTCCTAGAGTCTGAATGAAGGGTGGAGAAACTCAAAGCCCAAGTCGCTTGAAGTCCAGTGTTAAGATTCCACAGTCTGTGATGATTTAGGGTGAAATGTCATCTGCTGGTGTTGGTCCATTGTGTTTTATGGAAACCAAAGTCACTGCAACCGTTTACCAAGAAATTTTGGAGCACTTCATGCTTCCCTCTGCTGACCAGCTTTTTGAAGACGCTGATATCATTTTCCAGCAGGATTTGTCACCTGCCCACACTGCCAAAAGCACCAAAAATTGGTTAAATGCCATGGTGTTGGTGTGCTTGACTGACCAGCAAACTCACCAGACCTGAACCCCCATAGAGAATCTATGGGCTATTGTCAAGAGCAAGAGGAAGATGTGAAACAAGAAACAAAACAATGCAGCTGAGCTGAAGGCCACTGTCAAAGAAACCTGGGCTTCCATACCACCTCAGCAGTGTCACAAACTGATCACCTCCAGGCCACGCCGAATTGAGGCAGTGATTAAAGCAAAAGGAGACCCTACCAAGTATTGAGTACATGTACAGTAAATGAACATACTTTCCAGAGGGCCAACGATTCACTAAAATATTTTGGATATTTTTGTTTGTTTAATGAAGTATTCTAATTTGTTGAGATTGTGAATTGGTGGGTTTTTGTTAAATGTGAGCCAAAATCATCACAATTAATAGAACCAAAGACCAAAGTCTGTGTGCACTGAATTTATATAATACACAAGTTTCACAATTTGAGTTGAATTACTGAAATAAATGAAATTTTCCATGACATTCTAATTTATTGAGATTCACCTGTATATAGTTCAGGATTCTGAGTGTGAAGTTATTTAAAGGAGCATTTCTTCAGAAAGCTGCAAACCACAATCGGTCCTAACAGACATTATGCTTTGAACAGCACTAGTTGTAATTTATCAGGCACTCAATATTATCAATACTCAATTATACATTGTAGCATTCAAATAGCTTTAATAACTCAACCTCCACTGAAATAGAAAAAAGTGTACTACTATTTGACAGTCCCTGCTCTGGAACCTGAAATTGAAACAGATTGTTATATAGTGTTGCTGGACAATTTCTCAATACATTTACTCAAAAATGGAGCATACTGTTAGCAGAAATAAAAGCATCTTTTGGCAAAGATTTTATAAATATAAAAATGAAAACATACCAAACAATATAATGTAATACATGTCCCTCTCTGTATTTATCATTCAGGATGCCCCTGAGAACGTTCTGTCTGCTTAATAAGGATACTGTCAAAAGTTTGGACACATCACTATTTTTTATATTTTTTAAATATGTCTCTTGCTTATCAAGCCAGCATTTATCTGATCAACTTTAATAGTTAAAATAATGGTTTTCTATCTTAACATACTTCAAAATATGATTTATTGACTTTATCAGAGTTTGGTGTTGTGCTGCTTATTTTTTTATAAAAAAAAAATTCAATTAAATTGGGGGGGCATGTGATTCTTTTTTTTTTTTTTTAGGATTTATTGATCAATAAGAAGTTATTTATTCAGCTTTGCCATCACATAAATAAATAATATTTTCTCTGTGATTAAATTGTGAAATGTTATTTATTTCTGTGATCAAATCTGTATTTTCAGCATCATTACTCCAGTCTTCAGTGTCACATGGTCTTCAGAAATCATTCTTATATGATGATTCGCTGCTCAAAAAACATTTCTGATTATAATTATCAATATTTAAAACAGTTATACTCTTTAATATATTCAAAAATAATGATATACAACCATTCAAATGTTTGATATGTGTGTTATTAAATAGAAATGACTGTTATTCAGCATATAGGCATTCAATTACAGAAGTAAAACATTTATAATGTTGCAAAAAATATATTAAAAATAAATAAATTATGTTCTTTTGAACTTTCTGTTCACCAAAGAATCATAAAAATGCCAGGAAATTTTAAGCAGCAAATACTTTATTTATTTATTTATTTATTTATTTATTTTAATAAGAACCATATTGATAACTGAGTAACATTATCAAAATAAATCCAGCACTCAACCTGCATTTTGGAATAATTTATGAAGGATCATGCTCTGAGACTGCAGTAATGATGCTGAAAATTTACAGGTATGAACTACATCCTAAAATACATTCAAACATAAAATAATTATTTAACATTGTAATATTTCACAACATTACTTTTAACTTTATATTTGATCAAATAAATGCTAGCAGTCTTAAAGTATTAGCTTAATTCTAAATTAATTTACTCATAATTTACTCCCTTTAATTATTTAAAAATAAATTAAGGCTTGAGGAAAACATTCCAGGAACTGTTTTCCTCAAAAATAAGGAAATTTTAATTCGGAAGTGAACTAACGTTAATCCGTTTTTTAGAGTTAGCACTTAAACGTTGCTAGCTCACTATAATTACCACGCAGCGATCTTAAAAAAAATATATATAGAAAGAGTTAAAATAACTAAAGTTTAAATTAAGTAATTATGTTAAACATTTGGTCATTATGTACAATTGCAGACCTTTGGGCGTTTTCTTCGTGTTAGCTAGTCCTCTGATAACATAGGCCTTAGTGTTCGCCAACAATACAGTCTGACACAGATCTAAGAGTCAATAAAAACACCAAACCTTTAGGTTATCGAGTAAGTAACACGGCATAATATGATATTAATTTATTAGTAGAACAGTTTGTTCGCAAGGTGTGTCATACCTTGGAGAAGATAACAGCGAGCAGTCTGTATTTTCCTCGACCGAAAAAAAAAAAAAAAAAGAAAAGAACGTGGAGTGCGTTCTTGTGATTGGCTAAAAGAAGGGAGATATCTGATTGGTTGCTGATCATTCCTTGTTTAAAAAAAAGGCATTTGCAAATGCATTTGCAAAAGGCAAATGCAGTGAAGTTCACAGACCGCAAGCAGTTTGTAAATCAAGATATATGTGTGTGTGCATCAGAAATACATTTCTTAATCTTGTCCTGTGCATTTGTGAATCTTGAGTGCATTTGTAAATGTTGTTTGCATTTCTGAATTGTGTGTGTATTTCTGAATTTTGTGTGCATTTCTGAATTTTGTTTTGTTTTTGATTTGTGAATCGTCTGTGCTTTTGAAATTTTGTGTGTGCATTTGCGAATTTTGTGCGCATTTGTGTATCCTGTGTGTGTATTTATGAATTATGTGTGTGCATGTATAAATCCTATGTGTGCATATGTGAATGTAGTGTGCATTTATCTTTATTGAGACTCTTTTGGCTCCATACGGATCCGCAACTGTAGTTCCCGCCCACTGAAACCGCACCGGGACTGGATCCGTGTTACAGCCCTGACACAGATGTGACTGTAACGCGGATTTGTCGGTTTGAAAACGGATCCGGATCGGAGTCGTCTGCTGTCTGGGTTGAATGTAAAAATTTGAAATGTAAGATGAAGTATTAATGAGGTAGGGGGGAAATTACCTTGGATTAAATGTAAAAAAGATGCAGATTTATATGTGACAGTTGATATAAAACTGATAAGAATATTGCTTCATAATATATATATATATATATATATATATATATATATATATATATTAGAATTACAAAATAATTTGTTCAGTAATATTAATTAGGTTATGTGATTGGACGCTGCATCAAAAGTCACCACTTACGTCACTGTCATCTGATTAATATTCAGATAAGCCAAGCCTTCGCCATGGTAGTGCTCTATCTGGTTGTGATGAAGTCTCACTCTTCACCGCTGGATGGCACATGCACACTCCTCCTCCTCCTCCTCACTTCATTGCGCAGTTTGGATCATTATCCGCCACTCTTCATTTCCCACGCACCAATTTGTGGATTTTTGCGCGTTTCGAGAGAAATCGGTATAGGAGTTTGTACAAGGAAGAGTTCATGTCAATGTCCTCTGAGTGTGAGGTAGGTTTTAACGAGTATTTACAGAGTTTTTCCTTGTTTGGTGTTTTGTTCCTGTGCTCAGCTGTGTTCAGTGGTGTGTTAAACCGCTGTTTTCTAGTCCCTGTAATGTTAACTTTAATATGATACTTTGTGTCGCTGTTCGGAGCACAGCTCTCCTCTGTGATGGGCTTCTGAATAATAATCAGGCTGCCGTGCTGTGGTTGCTGGGACAATCCTTCAGAGGAATGTGCTGGACAGAGCATTCACACTGTCTCTTTCTTACACACGCACACACACACACACACACACACACACACACACAACCACATACACACACAAAAAAACACATACACACACACACACACACACAACCACATACACACACAAACAAACACATAAAAACACACACACACACACACACACACACACAAACACCCACCCACAAACACAGCACGTGTTTACATAACTATCTATGGGGACAAACCCATTTGTTTGTTTATTATTTGTATAGCACTTTTAAAAACAGCTCATGTTGGCCAAAGTGCTTTTCATGTTTTAATTTTTTATTTTATTTTGTATGTACAATTAGTTATAAATATTACAACATAACCCAAACACACACACACACACACACACATACACAGCAGACAGAATACAGCATTTTCAGTTAAGAACTCTCATGCTTTATTTATTTGCTTATTTATTTTTATACATCAAATGATGACTTTCTCAAAAGGATGTTTTGTTTTTGACAGTTTTAGGTTTTCTTAGTACAAATTCCCCCCAATATATGAATGAGGGCTGAAGTACACGCACAGCTTAAAGTTGATTCCCGATTCATGTCGCTAAAACCTAAGTTAAAATTTAGCATAAAAAATAAAAACCTTGACACTATTTATTAGCATAATAGTTGTATTTTCTCTCATGAAACAACCTGGTTATTCTTTTCCCAATTTACAATGAAAACCACAAAAATAAACAAAAAATAATGTACTAGCTGTGTCATAATAATATACTTTTTCACCAAGCCTATTGATTAAAATAATTAATTAAGATATAACTTTAGGAATGATAACTGCAGTAACTGTGGTATTTTTTCTAACTGTGCTTACATATATGAGTGGTTTCAATAAATGTGTCTGAAGTCTAGCTCAGTGATGCTTATTTTACATGTGTAATCTGAAGCTTTATTAACTGTTCCGTTCTGTCTTTAATAACTGTGCAACTGAGTTTATTTCTATGAACACAACTGAACTCAGTTAAGCACAGTTCAACATTACGCTGATGCAGTATTTAGAAATGTTGTGCACATACATCTGAAGTAGTTTATAGAATAAAATAGGTATACATTGCTTTAAAAAAAGTATATTTATCATTATGAGATTTTTTTTTTTTTTTCTGTTGTTTGTCTCCAGGCCTTTGTCTGATGGAGAGGTTTCTGGCTCAGATAAAGGGTGTGGTGATATCATTCAGACTCTGTGTCTAGATTGTTTCTGGTGTTGGTCATCAGAATTACAGATCATATAACGGTCTATCACAAAATATATAATTAATACGCTTCTTCAAATTTGCTAATTATATTGTAAAATGTGTTGCATAAATGTGCTTGTCTTAAAAATAATGTCAGAATATATTCACATTTATTGGCAGTGGAATGTGAGTTTGACAGGTTTCGTGAGAGTTGCCTCTTGTTTTGGATCAAACTCTGCTTCATTTAATAAATCTGCTGTATGCCTCTGAGCTACACACAGTCCAGACATTTTCTGGCAAGAACGTTTAGCAGCGTTCCACCTCGAATCCTCTGAATAGAGCTGAAAAATGAAACTCTTGCTGTACATCGCCACGAGGATAAAGGATTATGACTAACCATGACAGAGATATGGTTTCAAACCGGGAAATAATCAAGTCCTCTTAGGAAAAGATGTCAGGCAGTCACCACTCTATATATATTCTTGACAAAAGCAGGCCAACAGGCCCTTAAATGAAATGCTTGATTCAAGAAGCTCAACTACTCACCCTACCGTATTTTTTTTTTTTCTTATCATGGCTCAGGTGTTTGCATTAGTGACATTCTCATTAAAGATGCATGTAACTCAAATAAGCTGGACTCAATATATATATATATATATATATATATACTACACAACATTTTAATTTAGTTTTCATTTTAAATCAGTAAGGAGTCATTTTTATGAAGAGAAATAAAACAATTATTGAAGATAAAACAAGAAAAATGTGTGTAGTTGAATAATAAAACAATGACATAACCTTTCATCTACATGTAGATTGATCATTTATAATTGATGAGTTTGCCAGATGGCAACATAGTTCATATATTGATATTCTGCTTGTATAGTAGTCTAAAAGGTCAAAAAAATAAAAATAAATAACTTTTAATTTAGGATGTGTCCTCCACTAGCGGCACCAGACGAAATGCTCGGGTGTTTAATCACTTTTTATAGTTAAATGACAATTAAAACCTAATATATATATATATATATATATATATATATATATATATACATACATACACACACACACACACACATATATATATATATGAAATGAAAGTCATGAGGAAAAGTAATTTTCATTACTTTAAATTAAATGTTAACTAAGATAAAATAAAGTATAAAATAATTTATTTCAGCTAGTTGCCAGTTACATTTCTCCTTTTAATTGAGTTTGAAACTAAACCAAAATGTATAAAAACTATTTATAAAAACACACACATATATGTAGCTTATACATATGAGTAATATAGACTGATACAAAATATGAATAATAATATCTCAATGATAGAAAAATTTCTCTGTTTTAAACCATAGTTTTCAAAATCTAAAAGACGTCATAATTTAATATTATGTCATTCTTTAGAGTTAAATGGTTTTCATGGCTTTTAGTTGTTGCACACCAGAAAATGATGTCATGAAAATTTAATTTGATAAGTGTTCTTTTATGCCCTGAGCCTTTCTCTGCATACTCGTGTTTCTCTCTCAGAGGACTGTAACAACATTAACCTCATTCAGATGCGTGTGTCTGGTTTATGAGCTCACATTATGATCAGGAATCTGATTGGCTGTATTGAGCGAGGCTTTAGGGGTTTTCTGGTATTAATGGATAAACCGAGGACCATACATGTGCAGAAGAGATATTTACTCTTACTTTCTTCATTAACCTGAGAGATTTCATTTAAATATTTCATGATATAAAAATTTACAGATGAAGTACATTGTAATTTGCAATCAGATTACCTTCCTTTAAAAAGCATGCTTTAGTAGGGCTGCACAATAAATCGAATTTCTAATCGCAGTTACATTTATGGATGCCACAATTACGTAATCATTCAAAGTGGTAATTAATCGTTTAAAGTACAATTATGTTATTCTGCATGCTTAAGATGAGTTTTTTTTCTTTTTACGTGTTATCTTAAGGGTTTTTCTATTGTTCCCATTTAAGTTTTAGTATGACATCATAATACCATTTAATGTGTGTGTGGGAATATATTTGAGGCTTAATACTAAAAGTTGTCCATTAGAGTGTTTTCAGCTTGTTTATTTTCAATGGAATAAACGACCGGTATGATTTTTGTCATAATTGTGCAGCCCTATGCTTTAGGATAGGTAAATAAGTTTCACTCTAAATTTGATCTGTGTTAAACAGACTCGTTAATCTGATTTTTTGTCTTTCTGACTTTTCTCTTGAATCTACATCCAGCATACATTACTTTCTGAATAACTTATTAGTTTAAATCTGGTTTATGTGCTGTTGATTCTCTTGTCACTTTTCTTAACTAGTTTTGTAACAGTCTTTTTATTTATTTTTAAGCTTATATTGCTACAGTGCCTGTTTAATAGTGTGTACTCTTTCTCCCTGTTACCTGCATCCACACATCCAGTGTGTGTTCAAATGTAAGTCCTTAAAAGTTAGGAAGGAACGAATCATTTTGTGGTTTTATGGTGGTTACAGAGCTATTTACGATGTCACAATTTTGGCAGTCACTCATAAAAGAGCTCATTTCAAAATGTACAATGTTTTAATTATTTTAAAGCCTTACACTGTTTTTTCATTGCATTCTTCTGAAAGGGTGGCAATGTTTTCCCTGTTGTTTCGAGGAAACTGTGATGCAGCAGAGAGACTTCTTCAGGTTGTGAACAGGCCAGGGTTTAAAGGTAACTGATGTGTGGGACTGTATATAACATAAAAGAGGGAATCCGGAGAATCCTTTAAAGGGCTGGAGGGGATGTGCCTACACATGCTCATGTCAGCTCGCCTCTGAATTATTACAAAGTGCATCTGCGGCCATTTCAGTGGTCATCATCATAAATACTACATGCCTAAAACTGACTTTGAAGTTCTTGACTAAGGACTGGGGGCTTAGACTGGTTATTGCTGTAGCTTTGCACATTTCAAAGCATTTATTTGATCAGGATTGTTTATAGAAAAGCAACAACAAACCATTTCAATTCAAACACAAAAACTATATAATACTCTGACTACTCTAGGGCATTACGCAGTGAGATTTGACTGACGGTTGATTGTAAATCTTGTAGACATGGTGTTTGCAGTGAACATAACTGTTGTTTAAAAAGAAATACCTCTGACTGTGTTCAGCATGCTTCAGTTTTATGATCCAAAGGCTCACGTTTCACAGATGTGACGTCACTATCACAGTGCCTCTCATGGTTTCGAACAATTCTTCTTCTGTCCAGCTGAAGCTGTATAACGTTTGTCATAAGCTCACCTTTGGTTTTGTAAAAACATTTTTTGCTGTGTGAATGAAGAGAAAGTTGCAAGAAATGTCATCGGCACAGAAACACACTGCATGTGACCCTGAGCCAAAAAACAGCATGTGATCAGATGACATAACTCAAGTCTTTGTTAATAGCAGGTATAAACAGGTGGTGAGCATAAGACGTGTGGAGCAGCTGGCACTTCACAGGTCCTTCTTGAGAACCGTAACATTAGACACACACTAACATTTATTTTGAACAAGATTAAAGATTTAACAACAGCTTGAGTGGCACATTTTGGTGCCAATTAAAATGAATCTTAATTTCAGTGAATTGCAATGCAAGTCCAGTTCTTTATATAAAGTTGTAAGTATGTCCAACTTTATCCACATACATTCGGTTTACTCATGTAATGCCATATATACTATATAGCAAATCTCAAATATTATTGCCCAGCACTAATCAGCCAAATAAGACCAAAAGGCATGAAGATATCAACATATTTACAGATATATGTGAAACAGTGTATTTTTAAAAGGGCTATATAAATTTGACTTGACTATGTAATGCAGTTTTACAAAGAGACTGATATCGTAGAATGGTGCAGTTGAAAACAATATTAAACATGGCAGCAAACATACTTGTGTGAGCAACATTTTACTTGTTTCACATGCAAAGAGGTTTTTCCTGTAATTTTGTTGTTTTTTTTTTACTTTTATTGGGTCATCAAAATGCTCATTAAAAATATACCTTTAAATAGTTTTGGCACAAAATCCAATCAGTAAAATTATAGGTGAACCATAGGGACAATTTAAAAGGAATAATGTACGCTTTAATGACAAATCAGCTGATGTAGGGCTGACAACTGCACAAACCTCATTTCTCTTTAGTGTAACATTTTCTAATCTATAATCACATCCGCTTTACTCTGGAAAACTATGTCTGCTGTTATGACAGTTGTGCCATTTCCTGTTTCCCTACAGGCTTCTCGAAAGGACATGAGGGTTAGATCCCTCCAAGAGCTGGACATCTATGGTTCCTCTCTCCTCTCATCCCAAGGCAGAGGGACTCATTACTGTTTCTGATCCCAATTATCCCCCCTTCCCCAAGTCTTTCCCTGATTCATGAGCCAGCAGGATGCATCATCTGTGCGAGCCCTCTCTGAGCGTCTCCTCATAGCCTCGCACAAGGGCCAAGCTGAACATGTGGTTCAGCTCATTAACAAAGGGGCCAAGGTAGCCATTACCAAGGTGAGTAACATTTAGTGTCCTTAGTTATATACTAGGTTCGGAAGTCTGAGAAGTTATCATTTTACAATTTGTGTACCTAGGGGAGCAAATTGCATATCCATACAGGTTTTGGAGCTTATTAGCATAAGAAAACTGCATTTCAAGACCGTGGTCTTGTCGTAAATGGCACACGTACCTGTGAAGACCTTGCATTTTTCACATAGGAAAAGCAATTTGCAAAGGCTGCCGTGTTATTAGATAACTGGGTCACACTTTAGATTGGGGATGAATTCTCTCTATTAACTTATTATTAATCATGACTTTTCAGTAAATTCATAAATGGCTGCTTCTTAATTGTTAGTAAGGTAGTTGTTATGTGTATGGGGTAGAAAAAGATATTTAAAATATGGTCATGCAGAATAGGGGCATTAATATCTGCTTTATAAGTACACTGTAACAAATAAACAGTAGCCAGCAAGCTTGTAAATTAACAGTATAGTAAATCATCAACTACAATTGTACTGTTAAAAACACAGCACAATTGTAAAAACAGCAAAACAAGAGCATCTGTGAATTTACAGTTCTTTACTGTAATACCATTTACAGTATGTGAATTTAATTATACAATGCACTGAATTAAAACCTGTTAATTAATTTCATTTGAGTCAAACCTATTGTCATAAGCTATTTAATAATAACACTCTAAACTTATTTCCTTTTGAGTCCACTAAGATAAAGAAAGAAATTATTGAAATAAAAGGAGTTTAACATTTGAGATTGTCACTGCATCAGTAACTACACAGTTACAGGCTTAAACAAAGCAACATGCAACATAACATGAGTGTTTCTCTGCTCATCCTTGACTTAAACACAGGCTTTAAATCCCAACAGAACAGAACATGAAACACTAACAGATCTCCACTATATTAATTTTGAGCAAGAACACATAAAATAACACTCTAGTTCTGCATTTGCTCTCCTGATCAGGCAAGCAGCCACATCCTCCGATGAAATCAACTGAAATAAAAGGGCTCTTGACCCTTGACTTTTCCACATGGGCACTTCTGGCTGTTGCAATGTTGGAAAGTCAAGGGTGAAGACCCCAACTAAAGCAAACACTAACCAACAAAACAGTGGTTTTAAATACAGTAATAAAACATCTACACCTTTTTTTTTTATCTCAAAAGAAATGTTCACAGTGTTATTATTAAATAAAATGACCAATTTAATGCAATAGTTTTCCTCAAATGAAATGAGTTAACTCAGTGCATGGCGTTATTATAGTCATGCATGCGGTAAATAGTATGCGTTATATACCAGTATATTACAGTAAAGAGCTGTAAATTCATTGCTTACAGCTGCTCTTTTTTTTTACAGTATACTATTAAACAGCCAATATGCTAGTAATATGCATGCTAATAAGCAAGTAGTGAACTGGACCTGCCTCTGGGTCATTTTCTCACAAATAACTGTGAATCAACAGCAGAATGATGCTAACATCACAGTAATTTACTGATTTACTGTAAATTCACTTTATAAAGTTATAAATCCACTGTGAGAAATGTAAATGCTGACTACTGTAATTGTTTTGAAGTAATCATAATGGTGATTAGTGTTTAGTATTTGTTTGGGCTCTTTGACCTTGCATATTAATATTCAGATTTCTGAGCTAGTCATGTCAGAAGTGTGACAAAAAAAAAATCAAAATGATGATAATCTAGAGCATAAATTAAGTTAATAACCTGACTTTAAGATGTGTCATCAATACTAGACATACAAAACACAACAGTAACACTCAACGAATAAAAACAACACTTACAACATAAACCAACAACAAAAACTGCTAAAAGTGATCAAATAACAAGTTACAATTAATTAATTTTTTTACAAGACGTTTCTGAGAGTGCAGTTAGAGACAAGAGAAGTCCCACTGTAGAATTACTATGAAATGTATTTATTTTTTAATTAGTAATCATAAAAGGCTCTTTTTTTTAATTAAGTCACCTGTTTGAATTCTCGAAACAGAGCCTGGGACTTTTTCTACAATCAGAGAGCATTTGAACAGTGTGGATTTCACAAAGGAAGGAAAACTGAAATCCTGGTCCATAACATACTGTAGTGATAATGCAATGCATAGTGTTTACTGGAAAACATCTCATTGCTGTTAATGTAGCATTAAGTATTATTATTATTTCTTTTCCTAGAGGTTAAACTGTGGATATTACAGGCATAATCTCTGGTGTGTCAGCTGATCTTTAAATGGACATGAGCTCACAGACTCTTATAGTCTTACTGTCACCTCTAATGTTATTGTATGAAGTATAATTCTTATTTTGAGGAGCGAATACATGCGTGATATGGTTAATGTTTTGTGTATAGTCTTGTGGATGGTCTTATATGCTGTGATTAGTCTAGCATGGAAGTATACATATCATGAAAACAGCCAATGAATGTTATGAGATTTGTTAAAGATCAAGTTGGTTTGTCACTGAATACAGAGAAGAATATCAACTGACTGCCAGGTGTGTCCATACCAGGGGTGGAGTATCACATTCAAAGCTTCAGGTGTTTCCCCCACCCCAGGGTTTTATTCTGTATGTGAACAGATAGCCCACCAGCCCTGCCTGTAGAGACATCCTCAAATCATTCAAGCATAGACAACTAATGGCCTTCTCACCAGGACAATGGTGAGAGCAGAGCTGCAGGGTCCAGAGCACCTGCTGACCAGAACACTGTGAACATGAGATTTACAGGAAGAGGAAAAGTGAGACTTCTCAAAGCCCAAAGGCAAACGAGATGAGACATCCACCGTTGAGTCAGATTCTGATATATCTATATATAAATATATATTCTATATAATGTATAATATATTCTATATAATATATACTATATATATAGTGTTCCTGTAGCTCAACTGGTAGAGCACTGTGCTAGCAAGCAACCAAACGCAAGGTTGGGGTTTCGATTCCCCGGGAACACATGATATGTAAAATTGATAGCCTGAATGCACTGTAAGTCGCTTTGGATAAAAGCATCTGCTAAATGCATTAATTTAATATTAATTTTAATTTAATATCTTGTAAATATCATAAATGTATACTGCAAATTCAGAATTCTGTGTGAGTATAGAAATCAACCACTTTGACAATTAAGGCTTACACATAACTTAACTTTATCAATATAAATTGTCAGCAATTTTCACGTAGGTGGACAACATTCTGCGTCTGCTCCCCTCCTGCTGTCTGGAAGGTGGTACAGATATGATCAAGCACATACCTCTGGTCTCTTCCCCCACATCGTCACATAATCACTCCCACAAGTGCTGCTCAGTATATCCAGTTTCAGGATATAAAGAAAGTTTCGAGTGGTTGCACTGTGCCAGTCCGTCCTTAAGCAGTTTTACACTTACCAGATGTGACACAGAAGCTCTGAACATTAGTTTATTGGTGCTCTCATGCATCCTGGATGAACTGGACAAACTTCTCTGTCTTATCTAGGTGCTTCGCTCATCATGTGAGGTGATTTTTACATTCAGACTTTAACACATCAGTACTGGTCTCATGTCTTGATCTTGTGTTGTTTTTAAAAACTACTGCACCTCTTCACTTTTTTTGTATTGTTTTGCATGTCTGCTCACATTGCTGCGTCTGACATGAAGCCTGTAATCAACACCTCTTCACTGTAGTAATAAAGACGTCTAACCAGCCCATGACAGTTTACTAGGTCATTTGGTTATTGCTATCATACAGTAATATCTTTGAACTTTGTAAAAACACTTACATTTACATTTAGGAAGTATATTTATAATAGATAAACCACGCTTTCTGAAATATGCTTTGATCAAACCCAGGCACTTAAACTGTATTCCTGCATTTCTTGCACAATGGCATTAAAATGAACAGGATGCTGTTATTAACAAGATGGAAATAAAATGCCAGCCATTGCTGTGGGTTTGAGAGCTAGATTGAGTATGCCAGCTTGGAATTCAGTTTTATTTGTATTTTTTTAAACCTTTTTTAAAATATTGCTTTTATCAAACTGATTTCTGTAATTAGATCAAACAGGATATATATTTATGTTTTAGAATGATAATCCAAATAATACCACAGAACATCACATGAATCATCCAATTTAATGCTAATTCTTCATGTGTATGCTGTTAATTTTCCCATAAAAAGATATCACTTCCTGGAGAATTGTGTCATTAAGGGGGTGTTAATAATAAAATAAAATGACTTAAAGAAACATTTTCCAATGAAGTCAAGTTTTGTTTAAAATATTTTGATTACATAAAGGAGCAAATTATGAAATGAATAAAACTTCATAATCTCCATTACAAGAAAGAATAGCCACTTCATCCAAACCAAAAGTAGTGAAATCCGTCAATTGTGTGTTTGTCCATTAATAAGAGGACTTGAACTAATACATTAATTACATGATAGGTAAAAATTGACAGCCTGAATGCACTGCAAGTCGCTTTGGATAAAAGTGTCTGCTAAATGCATACATTTAATTTTAATTTAATTTTTAATTTTAAATTTAACTACATAACAGGAGTGACCAGGAATCTGATAATGTGGCATTTGTTTGAAATATAGGACAAGGCGAGTTGAAAAATATCAAAGAAGGCCTACAAGCCTCAATTAATGGCAACTAAACAATCTTTATCTCATGGAGTTATAGGGAATATAAAAGGATTAAAAAACTCCTAAGATCTCAGCTTTTATCTTGTGCATTTTAGTTTTATTTTGCTCTGAAAATATAATAACATTACAGTATTGAGAAAAGTTTGCCTGCTATCTAAGCATTTCTCTTTGTAGTATATATTTGACATTTACATCATCTTATATCTAATATCTGGCCTGGTGTATATTTCATTAACACTATGAATACAGCAGCCACAGTAAACTGTGAGGACTAGGCAGCCTGCATGAGTGTTGTTACATAAGTCCCAGCTCGGCGATTATTTCTCATTCTGACATGGTTTCTTGGCTGAAGTAGCATAAGGCCGGTCCTCTGGGAGATTAGTCTGTGGCTAAAATTGTGGAAAAGGGGACTGATTTTTATCCTGCTGGCTATTTCATGTTTTGCATTATTATTTACTCTCACTCATTATGTAAATGAATTATTTGGATTCATGACAGACATCTGAAGAGTTTCTCTAAGCTTTGCATGATGGTCACTCTTGCTGTTTGGTCGTGTGTTTTGTTTTTTCACTGGCTCACTGTTGATTCAGCCTGTGTTTGTCCCAGTGCCTGATTTTGTGTGTGTGTGTGTGTGTGTGTGTGTGTGTGTGTGTGTGTGTTTTGCAGAACGGCAGAACCCCTCTACATTTGGCTGCCTATAAGGGCCACATTGCTGTTGTGAGGATTCTCCTTGCAGCTGGGTGTGACCTGGATATTCAGGATGATGTGAGTATAACATCTGCGCTCGTGAAAACAATTGTATCATTGGTGTTCACACTAAGTCTGATTTATTTCTCAGATGTTTTTTTGTTGTTGTTGTTGTTTTTGTTTAGTTATTATCTTTTAAATGTGGACTCTTCACACAGTCAGCTAAGAACAATAACAAAGACAGAATACAGAAGTAAATATGCAGGTCACTTAAGTTAGTGTTTACACATTCATTTGTAAGATGATGTGCTGTGGATGCCAGCAAATTTGTGTGTAGGCAGTCAGGAGGGTGAGAATGAGGATTTTTTTATATATATGACCCTTGTGTTTTCCTTGTATAAGGGCTGTCACTGTCCCTTCACTGACCTAATTCTGATTTGACTGTTCAGACTGAGGTTTCATTGGAAAACATCAGAGCTGTCTCTGATTTAGGACCAAGTGGCTCAAACCAGAATCAAAAAGATCAGATCCCATGTGGTTTGTGCTGTTCATACAGAGACCTGCGTCACATATGAGGGGGGGAAATGGATTTGATATATATATATAATGCCATAAAACCCATACGCCTTTATTCAGTTGAACACAAAAGGAGTAGTTTTGAAGAAACTCAAGACATAAAAGAGTCATAACTCATTCATTATATGTCAAGTCAGAAGATAAATGAGGAACAGACCACAGCACAGTCTGAAACTGATATTGTTGCTATTTTTTTATTTTTTTGTTCACCTTGTGTCTCTACCTTTAGGACAGATGATATTGCACAATACAAACTGAAATTTGTTTCCATGAACCTGATCTGTGTTTGGGCAAGCATGCAATTTTTGATGTTTCTTCAGTTTTTCCTATAGCAGAGCAAGAATCCTGATTTTACAGAAGACAGTCTAGTCCTTTAAAAACAGAAAACTGAAAACAGAGCAGTGCTGATCTTAAACTGTGTTTCCTGCACTGTTGTTCTGACAATCATGTTCACACAGCATCATTTTTCAATGCACATTACCAAAATCTTAAATCTGTAGGAAAGACTGGTCCAAATAAACCTTTCTCTACTTTATTTTTTTATAATGGGAAGTGTAAGATTCCTGTTCAACATGTCAAAGGAGCCGCCGGGAGTAACACACACCTTCCTCCTGAAGTGCTGTAATACTTCAGAAGTAACCCTCACCACAAACTGACTGATGTTTGAGTTATATGTGTTGTTTCTTGCTCTCAGGGTGACCAGACGGCCTTACACAGAGCAGCTGTGGTGGGAAACACTGATGTCATTTCAGCTCTCATTCAGGAAGGATGTGCACTAGACAGACAAGACAAGGTAATATCTCACCTGCACACGTGCTAGAAAAAGAGGCGCTATTGCAGGAATTGCAATGATCTTGCAATGATGATATTTAAATATCTAAAGAATAATGATAATCTTAATGATAATAATGCTAATCTTATTTTATAAAAATAATCTGGTTATATTGGAAATAAATTCTGATAGGATGGTAAGGACTCTAACATGAAGTGTACTGTACATTATTACACAACTACTTGCTGAAAAAATAAATAGACATTAAATACTGACTTGAGTCTGGAGTAATATGAGAGACATTAAACTATCAGAACTATGTAGAAATCAACACTTGTGTGTATATATATGGGGCCATTTTTTTATTTTATTTAGATTTATACATCATCTGAAAGCTGAATAAATAAGCTTTCCATTGTTGTATGGTTTATTAGGAGGACAATATTTGGCCAAGACACAACTATTTGAAAATCTGGAATCTGAGGGAGTAAAAAAATAGAAAAAAATCACCTTTGAAGTTGTCCAACTGAAGTTCTTACTAATGCATATTACTAATCAAAAATTAAGTTGTGATATATTTACAGTAAGAAATTCACAAAAATATCTTCACGGGACATGATCTTTACTTATACTATGGGGCCGTTTAATGCTTGAATCTGATTGGCTGATGAACGTTCTGAGGTGTGCAATTATTTTCTGTGAAACGCACGGCTTTCTTGACCGCATACAGTTCCATATCACTTTGCATTGTTAACAGTAATAACGGTCACGCAGTTTACACGAAAAGGTGTTGTCAGCGCTGACATGTTGATTTGAATTTGAATTTTGACCCATTACAATGTATTTTTGATTATTGCTACAAATATACCCCATTGACTTAAGACTCCAGGGTCATCTAAAGTTATTGTTGAAAGACTATTATCAAAAATTTTTAGGAAAGTATTAAGTATATCAATAACTATAAACCCTGTTACTAATTATTATAGTTTATTTGATTTCATTAAAAACATTTTTACCATTTTAAATTCAAATAAAAATTAAATTTATGTATAAAACTAAAATGATGAACCTCCTCATGAACAACCATTTTTGTATGTTTTCTTTATATATTGCATTTGAAATTCCGGATGCAAAGGAGAGCTGTGTTACAGCGGTTATATGTCGTGTGTGTTTCTCAGGATGGGAACACGGCGTTACATGAGGCTGCGTGGCACGGCTTCAGTCAGTCTGTCAAACTGCTGGTGAAGGCTGGCGCCAACGTTCACGCTAAAAACAAGGTACTGCCACGGCAAAACAACCCAAACATTCAGTGATGTGCATGTACATAATCTCACAATAAGTGGGTAAAAAATAAAAAATGGTGCTTTTTTGATTTTGGTTTTCCATTTGACCTCACAAGTGTTTGGCTGATTTTATGTTTAAATCTTTTTACATGGGAATCCAATAACATACATCTTATGATTTCACTTTACAACCCAAAAGAGGAGATAAGAAACAAACTAACATACAAAACACCAGAACAACAAGGTATTGAAAAAAATAAAGAAAAAAAAAAAAAACTATTCCTTTAACACCCTCTCCGCTCTAAGGACTTAAACCAAACCACATTAATGGGACAGTCAACACCACAGATCGACTCAAACTGTGCTATCTAGGTAATGAAGAAAGGGAAACAAGTCCTATTTTAGGCCAGTTTAGCTAACTAGCATGCTTCTCTTTCCATTTGGATCCAAGTGAAGTGTGTGAAAGTGTGGTCTAGCCACATTATAACTGCATGAAGAGCACAGGCATAATAACAAAGAGGGAAGTTTGGAAAGGCCATCCTGCCTTCAGCTTTAGATTTACAAAGGTGAGATGTACTTAAGGCCCCGGTATACTTTAAACGAAGTTCATTCTTCATTTCGGAGCAAAAAGAAGTTTGAAAAGGCTGAGTGACGTTATACTGTTTCCAAACATTGATGGAGGCGGGGTGTAAAGTAATGTAAACATGACTCGCGACACTTGTGCATATCCCCTAAACAACAACAATTAAATGATGAAGTGTAGACACTGACAATCTGCGCAAATCGAAACTGATAATGAGCGTGGATTTGCGCAGCTTGTCCATTAACAACGGCTCTGTGTGAAATCACACACCTGATGTTATTTACCGCTGATTAGATAACCAGCTTTACTGATGAGAGGCGCATTAATCATCGGCTGATATATATCGTGCACCCCTAATTTATTATATTAAACTGGATAAATTGTTACACCTTTTTATATTTTATGTGGTCTCATCATTTACTTTTGATAAAAACAAAGGTTTATTATTGTATGTATTATTGCATGTGTGCTTATTGACAGAGCAACAGCAGCAGCAGTATGGTGTAACATTTATTTGAAATGCATGTATTTGGTACTTGCTACCTTATACCTTTACTCTATTTTTTTATGGCTTTGGAAAAGTTGTCTCAGTATCTGTGCATCTCAGCTATTCTACACTACAGTGTATTCATGTTGCTAGTGACTAGGACGGAGATATTGTTCTCTCTTATGTTATTTCTGTTGAATGATAAACGAACCTGGAAAAAATATTGCGTGTCAAAGAAGGTGGCGTTTCACACCCACCGATTGTGTATCCGCCACGGACCAATGGAAGCTCAAAGGTGTTTAGGAGCCGAAACGAGCTCCCCCAGGAAATTCACTCTGATCAGCGGTTTCGAACTCAAAACGAACTTCCTTTCGGCCTGATTTTGTTCGAAATTACATTGTATCAGTTTGTTCTTAGATTTCGTTTGAAGTATATCGGGGCCTTTATTCGATGAGCTTTACAATCCCACAAAAAAAGGAATAATAATTAAAGGAATAAAAAAATCTTGGGCAAGAATGTTGGGATATATTTTTAGAAAAGATACAGAATTTGAGGAAGAAAAATAATTTTAATAATATTAACCCTTTTTACTAAAGAAATTGCAAGGGATCTCAAAAACTCAATACTATTTTGCTATTTGTAACCCTGCAGCATAAAAGCAGTCTGAAAAGTCGCTGGGGTATATTTGTAGCAATAGCCAACAATATATTGTATGGGTCAAAATTATAGATTTTTCTTTTATGTCAGAAATCATTAGGATATTAAGTAAATTTCCTACTGTGAATTTATCAAAACTTCATTTTTGATTAGTAATAAGCATTGTTAAGAACTTCAACTTTAAAGGTGATTTTCTCAATATTTTTTTACACCAATTTTTTCCAGATTTTCAAATAGTTGTATCTCAAACAAATATTGTTCTATCATAACAAACCATACATCAGAGGTTATCTATTCTGCTTTCAGATGATGTATAAATCTCAGTTTTGAAAAAAATGACCCTTATGACTGGTTTGGTTGCCCAAGGTCACATTTGGTCACAAGAGGGTGAAAATTAGCTTTAAATAATGACTGAAAATCTTTTGTTACCGCAATTTCTAATTATGTAACTTTCATGATATGCAATTAAGAATAAAAGCAAGTTTTGAATAACTGAGAAATCTCAAACTTTTATAAGCATTAATTCACTCTTAAACCTCTCTTGCTACTTCTGGATCTTTCCCATTTTTAGGTAAAACTGTAATGGTAACTTAAAGTAGTAGGTAAAAAAAAAAAAAAAAAAACAATAGTATTAGCCTGAGTATGCATTTTAAATAAATAAGATGAGAGAATATTGCTGAACTCTTTGCGATATCCGTTGGGGCCGGAGTATATTTCTGAAACGAGATCTGCATTAATGTAGTCACAATCCTGATGAGCTAGAGAAGGGAGGTCAAAGCTTTTATGCAGGTGTCAACAGCTAAGGCCCTAGAAGAGTTTAATTCTTCATAAAATAGCTTAAATCCATCATTATTGTCTTTTGAGACGTTAATGTATCACCGTTTTTCGACTTCACTTTGCATATAGTACGAAGAATTCTGTGTCCGTCCTCTTTTCAGGCTGCAAAGGCAATAAAATGTGATTGTTCTAAAGAGGGGGTGAATTTTTTTTTTTTTCTTCTGTACCCACCGTACAGCTGGAGATCAGCTCATGTAATCTCTCTCAGGCAGGAAACACGGCTCTTCATCTGGCGTGTCAGAACGGTCACGCTCAGAGCTCGAAGGTCCTGCTGCTGGCCGGCTCTCGTCCCGACAGCAAGAACAGCGTAAGCACTGTCAAACTCTGTCTGTTTGATTCATACATGGCTGTGTTTTTGTCATCGAAACAGCATGGAACAAATGTACTATTTAAGTAAAATGAAGCTAACTTGTTTGTTTAGGTAGGTGACACGTGTCTGCATGTGTCCGCTCGATATAACCATCTGACTGTGATCCGAGCGCTCCTGAGTGCCATCTGCTCAGTGACGGAAAGAAATCATGTAAGGACTTGAACTACTGTTAAAACAGCATTTTGCTGCTCCTTGAGTATGCTGTAATTATGACCATCCTTGAGATGTTTCTGATTTATCCCTCATTGGGAATCTCCTCCGATGTTCAGGCAGGAGACACGGCTTTACACATCGCAGCTGCTCTGAATCACAGGAAGACTGTACGGATGTTACTGGAGGCTGGGGCCGACAGTCGCTTCAAGAACAATGTGAGCACCTTCAGAAATATTGCATGAGCTTAGCAAAGCCCAAAAATGTGTCTGAAGTGTAATTCATAATGCAACAGAACATTGAAGTTAGTAAAACTGTCAAGATGTTTATAGCTGCGATTGGCCAGTGGCAGACTCAACCCATGATTGTTCTGTGTGTGTGTTTTTGGGTGAAGGCGGGAGAGACGGCCCTCGATCAGGCTCGTGAGAATGATAATCCTGAAGTGGCCCTGCTGCTCACTAAAGCTCCACAGGTAAGAAAACACACACACTTATGAGCAATTGAAAAGAAAAGGTCGTTATATTTTTATTTTATATTTTCATTATATGCTTAACCATAAGAACATTCAGCTTATACCAAGTGACCAAATATCAGATACATATCAGATTTGGAAGCACATTTGAAAATGGATCAAATCACATGCGAAAAAAAAAAAGGGTGAAAATTTTTGTTTTGTCTGTCTACACACATGCGGCAAAAATCTGTGCCAGGTCAACAAATCAAGTTTAGTTTTATCAGCACTTTCATCATTTTCTCATTCTTGTCATTATAAATCTGTATGACTTTCTTCTCCAGAACTCCCCCCAAAAAAATATGTTTCAGCTGTTAATAACCATATAGTAAGTCCAAAAAAAAACAATAAACCCCACTGATCTCATTTACATGGTCAATAAAAAAACTCCTTTCAATGGAAGAAAGTCAGTCATACAGGTTTGGAAATCACAGCGTTGGGTAAATGTTGACTGAATTACTATCTCTTTAACATGGGACAAATTACACTCTGAGTGAAGAATTAAGAGAAGCAACATGTGACTTAGGGCCCTATCATATACCCGGCGCAATGCGACACAAGGCGCAGCGCAAGTGTGTTTGCTAGTTTCAGTCCAATGCCGTACACATTTTCCCATCCAGCGCCATGTCGTTTAATTAGCAAATGCATTTGCGCTCATTTTTGCGCCTATGGGCATACTGGTCCAAAAAAGAGGTGTGTTCAGGCGCATTACTATTTTAAGGAGCTGAAAATAGACTGCACCATAGACCAGCTCATACCTGCTCTAAAGTTTGGCGCAGTTTTTTTCCTTTGTTATTCAAAGAACGTACACACTGCTTATTAAACACAGCAGCACACAAACATGCCAAATATGAAAAATTAAAGGATTGTAATGCATAAGATTGTTTTGTAGGCCAATTTAAAAAAAAAAATATATATATATATATATATATATATATATTTTCTCGGAGACACGCTCTCTTTGCACTTGCCAAATTCCGCCGTGTAAATAGCAAATCCATCATGGCACGAGTGCAACTGGCTCTTAAAGAGAATGAAGATGAGACTCTGTTTGGTTTATTGCACGTTACGCCCAAAAAACACCTATTACTCATTAAGAGAATAGGGACAACCCGTTTAGACCATGCGCTGGGCACACCAACCGTTTTTCCGTCATTAAAATAGTAGAAGTGGATTTGGACATGCCCTGCGTGCACATGCGCCTTGCGCTTTACACTTTGCGTTTAGATCGTTAAAATAGGGCCTTTAATGTCTGTATTCACATTTAGAGCTTCACTCGAGGACGCACTGTGAGGAAGAGGAGGGACAAGATGAAGACTGAGGGGCGAGCGCAGTCAGTCCCACGTGATGAGATGCTGCAGAGAAAGGTAAAGCAGCAAACCTCTCTCTCTTTCAGACACAGTCAACATCCAGTGAGCGTCTGTAGAAGAAGCCGATGAAGTTCAATCATGCTGTTACTAAATGTTATACAGGTGCTGGTCATATAATTAGAATCAAAAAAGTTGATTTATTTCACTTATTCCGTTCAAAAAGTGAAACTTGTATATTATATTTATTCATTACACACAGACTGATATATTTCAAATGTTTATTTCTTTTAATTTTGATGATTATAACTGACAACTAAGGAAAATCCCAAATTCAGTATCTCAGAAAATTTGAATATAATTTAAGACCAATACAAAGAAAAGATTTTTAGAAATCTTGGCGAACTAAAAAGTATAAAAAACATTAATACTCCCACAGTAATATGACACATCAGATGTGAAATAAAATTTTAAAACAATAATTACAATCCTGATTCAAGATGGCATTACTTTAAATGTTGAGTAACTAAATACTATATGCCATAGTGTAGACTTGACAAATAAAACTAGAGATACAAAATTGTTTTGGTCCTTTTAGATCTCAGTTCACCCTTGGATATGGTTGATCACTGATTTATTTTCTAGATTGGAAAGTTATTTAGGCATTCAGGGTTATCGTTTTAACATGGTTTCGGTCATATTTCACCAATAGGAAGTTTTCTGCATGTATTGGAAATCATGGCTACTACTTCAGTTGGTGTTCCACAGGGATCGATCCTTGCCCCTACACTCTTCTCTTTATACATGCTATCACTGGGATCCCTTTTTTTATCATGCCTTATCCGTACAAAATCTGTGAATCCAGAATTGTACAGAAAGCACAGCTAGACTCAATAGAAATTGAAAGTCATTTATTCACAGAGTTGCACACATTCCTGCCTCTTGTGAGTTTAACAAAGCTGGCAATATATTAATTAGATATTATTATGAACAAGTCAGCCATGTATGCATTTAATTTTTATTATAATTCTTTTAACCTTGTAATGTTAAATCAAACTGAGTGGATCTTCCAGTGAAAACATGAGAGATCATGCTCTCATCTCAACATCCAGTCATTTCTTTTACAATAAGCAATAACATTTGGATGTACAATAAGAAAGAAAAGCTCTGTTGGTACTTCCGTTTCATTGTGACTTTAAATATTTCTTTAATTTAATTCGGCCTTTGGCTGACAGTAATTGTGTTAAAAAAAATGTAATCATTGTCAGTGATGTAAGTTTACTCCTGTGTTTGTGTAGGACAGTGTATCTCCAGCAAATGACACTCATGGCAGTGAAAATTCTCTCCGGAACGACAATGTGTGCGTCACAGAGGCACGTGCAAACAAAAACAGTGAGAAGAGAGTCAAAGAGAGGGTACGTCATGATTGCATTTTCTACTGTACTTTAGGAAATAATGTATAATCAGCCGGGTATATTATGTGAATTAGATGTTACGTCTTTTGTCACCCTGTCTGGGTTTATACTGCAGTAACGATTGGAAATTTCATGTAAATAGACTCCTTACAAGTAATGCTTCCAGCGACTGCGACTTTGGTTTCTTGTTTCTAAAGAGATCTCTTTGTTTTTGATGTGGGTTCGCTGTGTGTTTTTTGCAGCTTTCGCCATCAGATGCCCTCATGCGAAGACAAAATAAACACAGTGATCATAAGAAGAAGAGCAAAACAGAGAGATCACCAGCTGTTCCTCCTCATAACTACAAGGCGTACCAGCTCTATACTCTCTACAGAGACAAAGATGGCAAGATCATGCAGGCGAGGAACCAGATTCACCATCAGATTAAACGGAGTCATTTCTCAATTAGTGCTCCACTGAAAATCAGTAGTAGTTTGTCAATGACCTGTGTGGGGTGCACATGGGCTACATCAAACATATTTTAAGGGACTCTTAGACCTCTTTCTCCTTCTGAGGACTATATAACTATAACCATTTATTGTTACATTACAATCATAGATCCCGGGAATAGATTGCAATAATTAATTGAAGTCTACTTAAAAAGCATTACATTAATTTGTTGTGTATGTCTACAATTATTTAAAGAATCAGTCGCTGTCCTCAATAGAGCTGTCATTTTCTAAAATACTTTGTCTGTTTATTTAAGTTGCTTTGAATAAAAGCGCCTGCTAAATGAATAAATGTAAATGTGATGCACATTTCTGCAGCAGAGCGTGTCAGCTGAAAAAAAATCTATTTAATTTTTTATATATATATATATATATATATATATATATATATATATATATATATATATATTTATATAAATTAAAAGTAGTTTGACTGCTTCCTAAAACCTGTTTGTCTCAGAAACCCAGGGCTCATCCAACACTTTCTTCAAAACTTGAAAAATGGCAAATATCTCATGAAGTAATTTGCTATTTGAATTAATTACTGACTTTTGTATACGTGTAATTCCCTGTTTAGGCCCCACTGAATGGCTGCAGGTGTGAACCTCTCATTAACAAACTGGAGAATCAGCTCATGGCCACAAAAGAGGAAATGAAGTCAGAGATTCAGACTGTACAGGAGCTCATGAACACCAAGATGGGCCAAATGGAGCGCAAGAACAAACATCAGGTGCAAACAGCACAAGACCTACCAACATAAACCTCTGTGCTTTATCTGAATATAATAGTCCATGTGTTGTCATTAATGAGCCAAAACTGGTCCAATTTGCAGAGTCTAGACTCTTCTAGAGTGCTTTGTGACAAAACCTACAGAAGTAGTATCAAGTTTTTATTTGTCAAAACATTAACTTGTTGGTTGTGGCCTATATTGACGACTTGACCTATATCCATAAAGGGAAACTTAAACCAAAACCAATAATCAGTTCAGCTTCAGCAGCCTGTAACTTCAGTTGCTAGTGGCCAATCCTTATGCAGTTTGCACCTATGTATATTTTTCAGTTTGGACTTTTATTGGACTTTTCATTTAAATGTTTTATGTACATGGTCTGTTTTTTTGCCTTGACTATAATGGCATTTTTGCGATTTCAGATCAGAGCTCTAGATAAGATCACTTTAGAGCGAGTGTCTGCTGAGAGGATTGAATGTTTACATCGCATTGACCAGCGAGCCATACAAGAACGCTTGGAAGGAGAAAAAAGACAGGTAATATTCACCCAAAAAATGTACATGATGCAGATAATCATATTTGCATATGCCCCATTTTACATTCATGAGAAACAGAGTGCCAATTGTGTAAAGTAATAAACTCCATTTTTAGTGGCCATGAGTTAATATTTGGATTACTGTCTTTGAAAGCAGGCGTCAGTGGTCAACGATCTCAAGAACTGGTGCATTTCTAAGATCCAACGTTTGGAGTCGCGTCTCACTGGCGATCGCAGCAACTCTAAGTTACGGCGCTCCTCGTCCCTCACCGACACGTTTTTGGATTGTGATCCCCATTCCCACACAGCTGTACCAGATACATCTGGAGCCGAAGCCTGCTCCTCTCCATCAACAAACCAACCAGAGGCCGGCGATGGACGAGAGGCTGCAGCGGCGAGCACGAGTCCCGAGGATGGATCAGTCGGTTACTATGTGATTGATGTGGACCGCGTCTCACTGGGTATGAGGCTCGTGACAATAGAACAGTCACACACACACACATTCGACTGTGTTTCTTACACACACACACACACAGACGAGCAAACCGATTTTCTGGCTCACCTCACATACAGACCGCACTGCATGCAGCATTAATGGTTTTCCTGTGTTTGTTCTCATTTAGATAAAGGCTTATGTAAGTGTTACATAACATATGTGTGTCATGTACACTTACTAGAAGTAAATTAAACAAAACAGAACATCATTATACACACATGGAGAGATTCCATAACTTGCTCCTGATCCTCTGCAGTGAATGTTTGGACTCTCATTCTGACGGCACCCATCCACTGCAGAGCATCCATTGCTGAGCAAGTGATCTAATGCTAAAGTTCTCCAAATTAATCCTAACATTTATTTTATTTAATTAAAGAGATTCTGTGTGACTTGTGTGCAACGTTAAGTCATTGCGAAGAACTATAATGTTGCAATTAAGTAGCGGAGCAATTTTATAATAATATGCTATGCTATACCATGGCATCAAAATTAATATTACTTCAGTATTAATATTACTGGTGTCTTCTGAAGCTGTTCTGTCTTTTCAGATAAGCAGTCGCCACAGAATCAATCTGCACCCCAGTCTCCTTGTATAGTCCGTCCTAAGCAGCGATCCCGGGCCTGTAGTGACCCTCACCGAGCACAAGATGAGCCTCAGGATCTGAGTCTGGAGCTGAGACCCGTCTCCGATCAGTGCTGCGAGCACAGGAACCTCAAAAGACGCACCCAACAAAGAGCAAAGACCAAACACAACGCTCAAACCATGACGAGTTCAGGAGCCCCGCATGCCTCCGAGGCTTCCTTCGCCCAGGAGCGGGAAAACATGCATGCGCTGGAGGTTACACAGTACTTTTTTGAGGCAGTGACTGTGCAGATGGAGCGCTGGTATGAACGAAAGATTGAAGAAGCACGCTGGCAGGCCAACCAGAGAGCCCAGGCCGACCGAGCCGCTCTGCTGGACAGAATAAGCTACCTTGAGGATGAACTCCGACTGCTGAGAACTAACAAGCAGGAGAAGAGCTAGTACAGAAGATAACACTGGTGTAGCAGACACTGTAACTTCCAGATGGATTTGTGGAGTTCCATAGAGCAGCTAGCACATGAAGATGAGTAGCATCTAAACCGATGTGGAGCAGAAACATACTCTTTGCAAGTTCTTTAACCCAAATGCTTCAAGCTACACAAGTTTGATTTCATTTGTCATAACACAATTCATAATGGAGGGCAAATGCATTCTTAGCACTATAATGGGCATTAGCATAAACTGTCTGCCGAGGTTTGTTTCTGCCAGAGAAACACAAGAATGCACTTTATGTACAGCGGCACTGCATGCTGTCAGAGCCCCGTTCAAGAATCTGTGTCCTTGTTTAATGCTTGCGTGGGTTATGTGTCTGGCTTTAACAGACGTCACATCACGACAGACCGCCACTGCCAAAGATCTGTTCAGACTCCTGGTTCAATAATAGGCACTACAAAGATAATTGTTTTATTGAGAAAGCAAATTCAAAGGACTGTATTCTTAATATAAAGCATTCAGAAAAAGGCATGAACAGAACTACTTAGTGAAAGTGTCTAAATTATGCCACTGCTTTGGAGGTTTGCCAGATCGTATAAAACCAGTGAACACTGACGAATAAAAGTTATCAAATCAGTCACCGCAAACAAGGTGATATTAGCAAGTATTAGTCCTAGTTTATTTTGTAATGTCTTTTTATATGGACTTCATTTCCCAGAATGAAACGTCATAACCTGTGATGTTTAATTGAGGACTTTGATGTGTTCTGTACTCACAATGAATTAAGTGTTTGTAAAATCTTCACGTGTGAATGTTTAATTTGGTAGATAAGTAATCTAATTAAACATTTTCTAATCATTCTTTTAACAAAATTCAGATTACATGGGCAGGGAAAAACTCTGTTCCTTTCTATGGTAAACGTTCTGAGGCTGGTGTAGAGGTTAAAATCAATTAAATCTATTCAACTGTAATGTTGAGGCAGCAAAGAATGAAATAAACGACTTTATTCTAGTATTACCCACTTTCCACCATCCAATCAAACAAGAACATCGTTTCGTATTGACTTTAAACATTCACAAACGTTGGATCATTTTTGATCACCACTGTGCTCTTGAATGATGTTTAACCTCGCACTGCTTCATCAAGATGTATAACGTGTAGATTGCTGAACGTACTGTTGAAATGATCAGAGACTCTAAATAATGGTCACTATGATTTCAAACTGCTTCTTAAAGTTACGCTGATGTGTTAGCCAGTGGCTGTTGATGGTGAACTATGGACTCAAACTGTTTTTGATGCATGTCTTGACAAATGTAACAACCATGTTTGTTTTTTTATGTAGATGTATGACTACTAGAATAATTGTTTACAGCTGTTTCAAAGGGAACATTATTGTTTACCGTCATGCAGCTGTGTGATCTGTCACAAATGAATGTCTAATAAACTACATCTGTGTAAATTTGTGAAAAAAAGAATCCGTTGTCTCGTGAAAATGAGTTATAATTGTTATTTGATCAGCGATAAAGGCCAGTTTTCCTCTTTATGCACTTCACACAACAGTGACATCTATATTGTTTAATGTATAAGCGGTTTCATTATTATAGTTTGATAATATTACATATTTATGCACTTATGATATGTCTTTATGTCAGAGCCGCAGGTGCTTTTATTCTGATATGTGGTATTTCAGCTAAATAGTCATTATAACTCTGATAAGTGAATATATTTGGCTTTTATTAATATTTGGCAAAGTAAAAGAATGAGCAGTCGTGCATTATAAATATATATACACATTAAAATGTCAGATTTACTTTCACATTACGGAGTATTTTTTTTTATGTCTCATGTCATTCCAAGCCCAGAAGACTTTAGTTCATCTTCAAAAACACAAATGAAGACATTTTAATGAAACAATTTAAAATCCAATCTCCCATAACACTGCCACATTAATACAGACAAGACACCGTTTTCCAGAGACACAATGCCTTTATATTCAGATTTTAAAATATTTAGTTTAGGCTTTTATTCACAAATAAACATTGATAAACACATACACATCTTCAACCAGTGAGATTTGTTCTAATATAAAAAAGGGACATTAGTTTTTGTTTGTTTACCATATTTTAAGCCCTGTATGTATGCGAGTTGATCAAGGTTTACTTGCAAACGAAAGCCAAAATTAAATCTGTTCATCATATAAAGTGGTCTCTTCAGAAGACTTGGATTAAAACACTTGATTCATTTAGAGGTCATTCTGGTTGGACTTGTAATGTAGGGACAAAAGAAGATTATTATAAAACATCTTCACTTGAAGGTGAATGAATTAAAGTTTAGTGTCTGAAATGACATGAGGATGGGTGACTGATGACAGAATTGTTATTTCTGCCTGGTTCTAGCATCCAGCCAGCGCCAGAGATCTTCTCAAATCCTCCAGATGATTGTGCGCTTGAGTGAGCATCATGCGGATCACATCCTGAGGAGGAAAACCATACAAAATTTATAATGCATGTAAACGGGGAACACTGTAAGGAGAACTCGCACTGACAGACATTCACTGTGACGAAGCAAATTATCATCATTCATGTTTCAGGAGCAGATAAAAAGTGATTCACTGCCTAATAAAGCTGCATACTGTGACAGAGTAAGATCATCTACAAGAAACCAACAGCTCAGAGACTCACTCGCCTCTAAAAAAAAAAAAAAAAAGGTCTACTGTCTATTGCAATCTTTTGGGAGGAGGGTCTGTCTAATTAAGCAGTTAAAGGAATAGTCCACCAAAATAAAATAATTGACATTTTCTGAAAATGTACTCATCCTCATGCCATCCAAAATGTTTTAATTCACAAGTGGACCTTTGGCAGTGAATGGGTGCCATCAGAATGAGTCCAAACAGCTGATAAAAACATCACAATAATCCACACCACTCCAGTCCATCAGTTAACATCGTGTGAAGCCAAAAGCTCCATGTCCATATGAAACAAATACATCAAGATGTTCAAATCAGAGTCCATTCTCCACAAAAAGGCTTCTTCAAGTGGAAAGTGTGATCTTTTTACCAGCTGTTTAGACTCTCCTTCTGGCAGCACACATTCACTGCAGTGAGCAAGTGATTTAATGCTACATTTCTAAATGGCTGAAGAAGAGCCACCTGGTCTGTTTCAGTCTTGTTCCTCTTGAACTCTTCTCTGGCCCAGTCTCTCAGGTATCTGCGGTCAGACTCGGTCGGTATTTTCCGGATGGATCGGAGCAGGTCTCTGTAAACCCCCAGGACCTTCTGTCTCTGCAGAAACTGAGCACAACATCACATGAACGCAACATCTACACACGGCGTGTTCTCGGCTGTTGGTCAGTGTTTTAACACAACAGACAAAAGTCTTGATCAACCGCGTCAAGCTTTTAAAGCCCTGCTTCTGTTTTTGAACAGATTTGTTTGAAACTCCTCGTGATCTTCACAGCCGTTCAGAGATTTCACTCGTGGTTAAAGGCGCTGTGACAAGGGATTTTATTTCATTTATTAATTGTATTTTTTACCTGTTTGAGACTGAGAGCTGCTGTTGGTAATCGAGACACTGCCATGTTGAATAACAAAGGAGGCGGAGCTCAGACGTGTTTGTGTTTCCTTATTGGTCAGAATCGGTGACGTCGCAATGTTCTTCTTCATTTTCTTCTCCGGTTTTTGTTGGATTTATTACCTTTGTAGCATATCGCCACCTACTTGAATAATAGCTAACTGTAACTGTATGTTTATATCTATTTGTCTAGTAATGCTTGTTGATGATCGCCTTCACTATATTGCAAATAATTTGTACTTGTGTAATTTATTCATTCCCAACTGAGTACCATGTCTTGTGAAAGGTTTATAAATAATTTAATTATATATATTTTACTCAACTTTATGCTTATATAATTATTTAAAATATTATCATTTTTAGAATATCTTTGAAGCCAACATTTATTATTTGATTGTGTGTATACTAGGCTTGGCCGATAAAGATATAATTTTGGGAACAAAACATGTACAAACAAAAATGAGCAAACAATAAACCAAGCATCCAACCATCCAGAATGTTAAAAGATGCAATAATTTATTAAGTTAATTTATTTTAAGATATTCACCAGACTGATTAGTAAGTGTGTGTGGGTTAAGGGGGGTGGGGGGGGGGGGGTTGTACATTGTACATTGCTTGCTATCATAATTGGCAGCCCCATAGTGTTTCACATGGTGTTACAAATCTTTTAAATAAGGAAACTACAACATCTGAACAACAGATGTACATCCACACAGCTGATAAAAGTCTAATAACCATTGTGGGGTTTTGGTTCATCCTACTTACTGTACTACTGTACGGGGCTGTTTTTTCAAATGTAAAGGGTGTAATGATGCTATATTACCCTCTCACAGCGAGTCTGTTCCCAACCTGTGATTGTACTGAAGTGGAGAGTAGCTGGAAGAAATGAGCTACACGTTTAACAAGAGAGAGATGGAGAGGCTTGAATGATGCATGTAGGTTATTTTACAAGTCAGCTTACGTTCTAATGAACAGATGCAATATCAATCGCTTTACATTCTGATTGGACTGGCAGACAGAATGAGCAGACAATGCAATTGTCAATATGATAAACATGTCCAGTGTTTTGGACCCTCAGAATTTGACAGCTATAATAGTTTTCTAAATCTTAATTTGTGTTCTGCAGAAAAGAGAAGGTCCTACTCGGCTGGGTTTGCATGAGATACATAAAAAAAAAATAAAAAAAAAAGTTGAGTTACTGCTTTAATGCAGAAAAGGACAGATTACCCTTACTGGGAAAAAACATTTCTGTGTGGCAGGACACTGGCCATCATGGAAACAGCTTTCAGCACACAGTTGAATGTTCTTCAGGTTGGGACATTGACCTGGCTTTACTGCATGGACACAGATAATCAGCTTTGGAGTTGTGCATATAAACAGTATGCAACATCAATATACAGCACAACACTCAACATGAATGATTGGTATATTAATATATGGCTTTACCTATAGATAATTATTTTCTAGGAATTATTCTCCTTCATTTTGTAAAGCTGTGCATCCTGTGTTTAACCATCCTAAAGGTAGTATCCTGGAGGATCCCAAACATTGCACATTTTGCATGTCTCAAACACACTTACTCATTATTAGAGATTAACGGACTTGGAATGGGTGTCACACAAAGTAGACATTCAAAACGTGCAGTGTTTGGGGTCCTTCAGGAATGTGGTTGAGGATCAATTCAAGCCTACTTCAGACGACAAAAAAGAAAAAGAAAAAAAAAAGGCAAATATAAAATTAACAACACCACAAACCTGTATATGGAGCCGTACAGTAACGTCCACATCCATTGCTGCAGCACTTCTCATTGTTGGGACAGTTAGAGTCACAGTTACAGGATGTGCTACATGATCTTGTTTGCCTGATGTTTGGGGTGGACATGTTAAGTTATGTTTTATATTCTGCGCATGTGCGAAGAGCACCATTTTGGGGGTTAGCGCGGTTTTTTTTGTAGTGCAGTTCAGTCTTGTATACGGAGCTGCTGGAGTTGAATGTGTTTGAGCAGTAAAGAGTGTTATTGCTAAATACAGTAGTGGTTATTGAGTCAACATTGGTAGCAGAGGATGGCTGATGCTGGAAATTACAAAAATCCCCCGCCGTTTGACGAGAAGACGGCATACGAAAGTTGGAAAAATGAGGTTGAAATTTGGAGACGTGTCACCGACTTGGACAAAAAGAAACAAGCTTTGGCAGTTCTCTTTCATCATCTCGTGTTCGAGATCCACCTATGGGAAGGGCATCCGTACCTGATCTCTGCAGAAGCATCCAATTGCACCAAGTCTGGCTAGACAGACAGAAGCGCGCAACCAATGCCAGATAAGGGCCCGCCCCCTTACCTAGGGGTATAATAATGGCTGCAGCGCTGCTATTCCCCAGTTGACATTTGCTTCTCGCGATCTCTGCATTGACACAGTTCGGTTGGATTACGATGCTCACCTTCGTATCTTCAGGAGGACATATCAATTGATCAGCCTCCGCCAGACGCGACTGTCGTCTTCTCAGCTTTTTCTGCTGTGTTCTGCATTCAGGGCCGCCGCGCTCTCGTCGTTTTCACCTGCTCCCATGGCTGCCCGCCACGGATTTTTCCGATTTCTTCTCCGGTATGTCGCTTTCAATACATAACGCTTCTCCGGGGAATAGCCTATCACGGGCCTGCCCGGCCGCATGTGGAGCACTCATCGCTGCTAAGGACCTTCACCCGTTCTGTGTGGTTTGCTTGGGCCTTAAACACGCTCAAGAAGCCTTGGAGAACGTGGAAAATTGCAGTCATTGCCTTATGCTGCCCAAAAATGTTTTACGACGCCGTCTTAAGGTTGCAGCGACCCAGTGCTCCGAGCTCGGTTTTACTGACTCAGATCTGGGACACGGTGACGGCAATGCACTACCGGGGGACTCCCGGGGCGCCTCCTCACTTGTTTGGGCTGACCAGCCCAATCCCGCATTCCCCGAAGAGGACATCTTCGCGGGCAACCTCATGCTCGCCGACGAACCGGCCGGTTCCGGCGATGAGGATGATGCGGCCCTTCTCGGGGTCTCAGAGGACGAGGATGCCATCCCGCCCTCTGGCGTTCCCCAGGCTAGCGGCCACGCAGCCCTGCCTCAGTCCATCTTCCTGGAAGTGTGTGAGCGAGCGGCCGCTCGCCTCAACATTGAGTGGCCGGCTCCACAGAGCGCCACCGACCAGGAGAGGGATATTTACGATGGAAAAGTGTTGGGATCTCCTCCCGGTCCGGGGAAACAACTCTTCCCCATCCTTCCAGCGTGCGCTAAGCATATGAGGCACAACTGGAGCGAACCGCTCGACTTCAAACACGGCCTTTCGGGCCTTGAAGTAAAGGATATGGCAGCTCATGGTATGGGCGACCCCCCCGCTATCGAGCCTTCCATCGCCAGGCACCTTAACCCCGCTCAGGGCGGGCTGCTCGCTCCCCCTAAGCCAGTCTTGCCCAACAAGCTGGACCGTTTTTCTGCCTCAGTTCACCAGGCCGCATACAAGTCCTTGGCCTTGGCTGTCAGGGCCCTGAACGTCTCGTCTCTCCTCTCCGCTTACCAGGCGGAGATTTTGGACGAATTAGGGTAACAGCTAAAAAAGCGAACTCCTTCTCTACACTTGTGGAAGGAGATCCTCACGGTGAACGACCTCGTCCTTCGTAATGCTCGGCAGGCCGTCCAAGGCTTTCTGTGGTGTGAGAGCGCGCACTCTGGCTTAACCTGTCAGGCCTTCCTGACAGTGAGAAGCGGCGCATCGCGGGCGCGTCGATGGAGCCCGATCGGGCTCTCTTCGGCCCCGCCGTCGCATTGATGCAACAACGGTGTGACGACAAAAAGAAGGAGGAAGAGGCCTTCAAGTTATGTCTTCCTAGGGGGAAAAATCGACTCCCGCCGCGGCCGCGAAAACTACCATTGTCCTATGTTCTTCTCGCTAAAGGACGTGGACACACCCCTCGGGGTAGATGCACTGGCCCACCCATACTATACAGAATGCCAGGGCCGTTTCTATGCGATTCTTGTATGGCAGTAAGTGGCAAGTGTTCGAAGGGTGGTTTGATGGGCGTGGTCTCACATCTTATCAGTGCTCAGTTCCTGATATTTTGTGTTTCCTCCAAGACCTCTTGGAAAAAGGCAGGTCTTTTTCCACAATTAAGGTCTACTTGGCTGCGATTTCGGCCTTTCATGTGGGCTTTGAGGGCTCAACAGTCGGGCAACGTCATCTAATCCGCAGATTTATGAAGGGTGCCTGAGTGGGACCTCTCCATGGTGTTGGAGGCTCTGTCTCAGTATCCTTTTAAATTTCTTGGAAGTATTTCCCTAAAGCTGCTGTCCTTCAAGACAGCTTTGCTCTTGGCCTTGGCATCAGCCAAACGTGTCAGTGAGCTACATGCACTTTCGGTTCATCCCTCGTGCACTAAATTTTCTCTTAGTGGAGATATGGTTTCCCTTAAGCCTAATCCGGCCTTCATGCCGAAGTGCTTCCCTGCGTTCACTTCAGAGGTGTTGGAGCTGTCCGCTTTTGACCCTCCACCTTTTTCCTCCCCGGAGGATGAGAGGCTAAATGCTCTGTGTCCCGTCTGTGCTTTACGGACATATATGAACAGGACTAGTGCTTTCCGGAAGAGCGACCAGCTCTTTATTTCATGGGCATCCACTCATGGAGGGAATCCTATTTCTAAGCAACGCCTCTCACATTGGCTTGTGAATGCTATAGCTTTGACTTATGAATCAAAGGGAATGCAGCCACCAGGGAGCGTCGCTAAAGGACATCTGCTCCGCTGCCATTTGGTCTTCTCCTTATACCTTTGTGCGTTATTACTGGCTGGTTGTCACCAGCATCTCGGTAGCACATTCGGTTTTAGGGGTGGGGTCCTCTTAGCCCTTCCCTGCAACCCCGCTGGAAGAGGTGAAGAAGGAGTGAATGGGCCGGCTGGCCATGCACATCCCTGTCACTAGCATGTTTTTACATTCCTTTTTCTGGGTGTATTTATATGCACATTGGTTATCATGTGTGTGATGCTAACATTTTTTCATGTGCTGCATATGCACAGCAGTCACGACTGTGCATCAGTATTGCAGGTTCATGAGTATGGGACGAGTCAGGCACCGCCTCTCTGGGGCGACCGTCCTTCTCTGGCTTTCAGAACCTTACTGTGAGTGTATTGGGCAATCGGGGAGCTGTCCATGTCTCTCCCATAGGTGGATCTAGAACACGAGATGATGAAAGAGAACAATAGGTTACTGTCGTAACCCCGGTTCTCTGAAACATCGAGTGGAGAGATCCACCAGCTTTGCCCCGCTTGCCACACTAGAAGCGAATATACTTAACTGGGGAATAGCAGTGCTGCAGCCATTATTATACCCCTAGGTAAGGGGGCGGGCCCTTACCTGGCATTGGCTGCTCGCTTCTGTCTGTCTAGCCAGACTTGGTGCAATTGGATGCTTCTGCAGAGGTCAGGTACGGATGCCCTTCCCATAGGTGGATCTCTCCACTCGATGTTTTAGAGTTTTCATTGTTACCCTGTCACTAACGGGCAGAGCAAGGGAGAGTGCACTGGAAATTTCCGCTGAGGATTTAAATGCAGACACTGGAATGCAAACACTTATAACGAAATTGGACTCTGTGTTTTTAAAAGAAGAAGTCAAAACATAAAGTCAAAATAAGTCAAACACCACACAACAACCCCAAACCGTGGCTCAAGGCACAAACCCCATTGATAAATATGGGAGAAGAACAAAATGTGCAATTTGCCAAAGCACTTATCACTGCGCAAAGGACTGTCCAAACAAAAAAGAACATGTAAGATTGACAAAAGATGAAGGACTTAAAGATAATGTTGAAGAATGCAATATCACTTTGTTTTCAAATGAATCCTTGTCTTACACAGAAATCTTCATGGTGGAGGTTTTAGGATCAGCTGTGATTGACACAGCTTGTACAAGAACAGTGTGTGGAGAAAAATGGCTTGATGATTATACAAGTGGGCTGCCACAGAGTGAGTTACTGAAAATAGATGACAAACAAAGTTCAAGACCTTTCAGATTTGGTGATGGCAAAGTTATTCACTCCACAAGGAAATTCACCATTCCAGTTAAAATAGGACATACCAAGTGCAAAATAGAGACAGAAGTTGTTCCTGCAGATATACCAATGCTCTTAAGCAAGGCTTCATTGAAAAGAGCAAGTGCAGTTCTTGACATTGCAAATGACAAAGCAACCATGTTTAAACAACCTGTTAAGCTTGAACTGACATCTTCAGGACATTATTGTGTGAACTTAAGAGATGACAGTCATCTGGGTGAAAAGGAGACAAGTTAGAGCAAAACACAAAATGAAAATGAAATTCTTGCTGTGACAGAAAACATGATAACAAAAGAAAAGGAGAGAGTACTGTTGAAACTACACAGACAATTTGGACATGCTTCAGCTGATAGACTGCAAAAATTACTGGCCTGCTCAGGTAATCATGATGATGAAAGCAACACAATCCTCAAGAACATTGTTAAAAACTGTGATACATGTATCAGATACAGCAAGCCAAAACATAAGCCTGTAGTGGGTTTGCCTATGGCATCAGCCTATAATGACACTGTGGCTGTGGACTTACATGAGCTTGAGCCAGGAGTATGGTATTTGCATGCTATTGACCACTTCACACGCTTCAGTACAGGGAGTATTGTCACCAAAAAGAATCCAAAAGAGATAGTGAAGCACTTTATTCACTGCTGGATAAGTGTTCATGGTCCTCCATGCAGACTGTTTAGTGATAACGGAGGTGAATTTAACAATGATGAAATGAAGGACATGGCTGAAAAGTTTAACATTGAAGTTAAAACAACTGCAGCATACAGTCCATGGAGCAATGGCCTTTTAGAAAGGCACAATCAGACCCTCACTGAAATTGTGCTGAAAGTGAAGAGGGACAACAACTGTGACTGGAAGACAGCTCTAGATTGGGCATTAATGGCAAAAAACTCTCTGCACAATGTCCATGGTTATAGTCCCTACCAGTTGGTGTTTGGGCAGAACCCAAATCTATCTAGTCCTCACTGATAAGCCCCCTGCTATGGAAACAAGTAAGAGTACTTGGATAGCTAAACAAATCACAACACTACATGCAATGAGAAAAGCATTCACAGAAGCTGAATGCTCAGAGAGAATCAGAAGAGCGCTTCGTAAGCAACTGCGGCCCATTCATGACAAATATGAAACGGGGGACAAAGTGTATTATAAGCGAGTAGATTGTAATGAGTGGAAAGGTCCAGGTGTGGTAATAGGCCAAGATGGTGTGGTGGTATTTGTCAGGCACGGCGGAACCTATGTTAGGGTGCATCAGTCTAGACTAAGAAAGGTGGATGATCCGCAAACAAAACTGGAGAAGACATAAAGAGAACAAATGAAAACATATGAAAATCCTACAGTAACGCCAGCAGCAGATCTCAGTGACACTGAAAGTGAAAATGAGGAAGTGACACTAGAAAATGATGGACCTACTAATGCTGAAGATAATAGTGAACCTCATACATCAATGCTGCCAGGAGGAGATAATCTGGATCAATCCCAGATAACACAAACACACTCATCCATGAGCTGTGAAGGCCTAAGACTAAAAATTGGCCAAACGGTGAAATACATCGACAATCAAAGTGGACAAACCCACACTGGGAAAATCCTCAGCCGAGCAGGAAAGGCTACTGGAAAGCACAAGAACTGGTATAATTTGCAGTACAGTGAGCCTGAGGAAATTGCTGGGACAACTGGATCAGTTGATCTTGGACAGATGGACAGTGTTCAGGCAATTCCATTTGAACATTCTAAGCTGAGCACTGACTACAATGAGGATGATATAATGATAGTACATGATGATCTCTTCATTGCTGCAAAAACTACAGAACTCAACACCTGGAAGAGAAATGACGTCTTTGAAGAAGTGAAAGATGAAGGGCAGAAGTGCACCTCCACGAGATGGGTGTGCACACTAAAAGAAACAACTGCTGGAGCTCTGCCTAAAGCTAGACTTGTTGCGAGAGGCTTTGAAGAAACAAACACTCAAGACCTTCCCAAAGACTCACCTACTTGTAGTTCAAAGTCTCTAAAAATGATCATGGCAGTCATATGTCAGAAAAAATGGCATCTAAACTCCATGGACATTAAAGCAGCCTTTTTACAAGGTAAAGAGTTAACCAGAGACATTTACATTCGGCCACCAAAAGAAGCGCAGAGCAAAGAAATTATATGGAAGTTAAAAAAATGTGTTTATGGCTTAACAGATGCTTCTTTATTCTGGTATAATAGGGTGAAAGACACAATGCAACAACTGGGTGCTACAGTGTCAAAGGTAGATCCAGCTGTATTTTACTGGCTGGATGATTCCTGCAAAGTGATGGGAATTCTTGCATCTCACGTGGATGACTTTATTTGGGGTGGTACAGATGCATTCTCCACAAATATCATCCTCAGCTGAAAGATGCCTTTCAAGTTGGACGGGAAGAGCATGACAGTTTCAACTATATTGGAATAGAAGTACACTCTCTGGAGAATGAAATACATGTACAACAAGGAACGTACATAAAAAATCTGCAACCCATTCCATTGGACTCTACCAGAGCAACACAACGTGAAGATTCACTGACAGACATTGAGATGGACATGCTGAAATCAAAGATTGGACAAATATTGTGGGTTGCCAGGCAAAGCAGACCGGACATAATGTGTGACATATCCATTTTGGCATCTAACACAAAACATGCTACTGTTCAGACCCTGCATTGTGCAAATAAACTCATCAGAAAACTAAAATCAGAAGAGGTCACCTTGAGGTTCCAGTACCTAGGGAAAGACAGTTCTATTAAGTTAGTGGTGTACAGTGATTCCTCGATGGGAAACCTTTCAGATGGCGGGACACAGGGTGGACATTTCATCATTCTTATGGGAGAAAATGGAAAATTCTCACCTATATCCTGGCAGTCAAAACGTATCAGGAGGGTTGTACGGAGTACCTTAGCAGGAGAGACTTTGGCACTTGCAGATGGGATTGACAGCGCGGTTTTCCTTGCTACACTCTACTCAGAGATTACCACTGGTGACTGCTCATGCAAAAACCTACCCATTGTGTGTATAACAGACAATCATTCCCTTCTCGATGCTCTCGAATCTACAAAATCTGTCACCAAAAAGAGACTGCGCCTAGAAATCAGCAGTATGAAGGAGCTCATACACTCTGGAACTGTTCAGCAGATCTTGTGGTCAGCCACCAAAGAGCAGCTAGATAACTGCTTAACAAAAAAAGGAGCATCTGCACTTGGCCTTTTGAAAGCTCTGAACACAGGCGTTTGCCAACTTAAAGACTAAAATCATCTAACAAATTTTCTTATGTTTTGTCAATGTTTAGTCATTCAAACTAAATCTCTTTTAACTAGTTTTGCATAAAAGAAAAAAAGGGGAGATTGTTAAGTTATGTTTTATATTCTGCACATGTGCGAAGAGCACCATTTTGGGGGTTAGCGCAGGTTTTTTTGTAGTGCAGTTCAGTCTTGTATACGGAGCTGATGGAGTTGAATGTGTTTGAGCAGTAAAGAGTGTTATTGCTAAATACAGTTGTGGTTATTGAGTCAACAGGACACTCCCCTGGCTTTGCTATTATGCAGACAGGACAGGGTCATTGAATGAACACTTCTATTAACTTTTACATAACATTTCAGTCTCTGGTTAAAACAAGCATTGACTTTACTTCAATGTGTTACCTTTCTGAGCGTTTATATATATATATATAAGTTACTCAAATGTAATCAAATTACTGATTACTCCTTTAAAGAGTAATCACATTACTGTTCTGATTATTTCAAAAGTAATTAGTTACGTTACTAGTTACATAACTTTTTTCCTATGAAATGTATGAAATCCCAGCTTACACGCTCCCGATAAATATGTGTTAAAGCATCAACGTTCACAGAACACTGTTATTTTTATCTAAATCAAGCGGCTGATGCGTGCATGGTTTGGCAGAATGCCATCAAAGAGCACTGCATTTATAATCTCTAAAAGACATCTCCGTCATAAGCGGGGCATGTGACTGCCACGTGTGGAGACTTGGGACAAAAATGTCACTCTCTATATACAATTTATTCACCGTTTGAATAATCGTGGAAAGGAAACATTTATACATTTCTGACGTTATTATTAAACTTTATTCTCATTAAATATAAATCGTCCCATAAAATAAAATAAAAACATTTCTACCCTACATGACACCCATGTCTGGTTATTGCCTAAAAATACATGTTTATGATGTTTAATAGCCTACACAGTGGCGGAGCCAGGATGTTTTTCACATAGACTGTATAAAAACATGGACGTAGTGTCTGTGACGTCAGTTAGGTGAATTGTTAATTTTGTTATGGTAGTACTGTATGTCATTTTAGCAGTGGAGACATTAGCAAAGAAGATAGCAGTGACTGATACACATTAAGGTCAGTAGTATTTTTGGATTTGCACCACACCCTTTCAGCAGCTCTAAGCTTAGAGCGGTGTTCACATAAAACATCAGAAAACCAAGGGGCAGAAAGGGTGTGATGGGCCTTTCACACAGGACGCGGTATGCGCATCATTTGCGTGCTTGCGCGCACGACACGGTCAAAGTTTAAAATAGTTCAACTTTTGCCGCTGCGCTCTGTGATGATTACCAGCTCCACCAATAGAATCGGGGGATCCAAACAAGTATGGAAATCAAAATGGATGAACGGCTAGTACTGTGTGTGTCAGAATTTCCTGAGCTGTACGATACAAGTTTGAGGTCGTACCCACAGCCTCTTCATCAGCAGGACTAGCGCTATCGCTCGCTTCTTACAATGGGACAGATACATGTTTGCTGCTGACCGAAAGGAGGAACAACAGACTATGAAAGAGCTCCCGCTAAAAGTTTTTACAACTCCGCCTAAGCCATAGCGCATTGTATCTGAAGGGCAACGCTGAACCCAGTGGCAAGCGGCAAGCGCCGCACATACCGCGTTATGTGTGAAAGGCCCATTACGGGCTGGCCTGGAAGACAAGGGGCAAACAGTGTCTAAACAAGATGTAAGAGTGGAGCAGAAAGTATCAGTAGCATTGTTAGCATCCAAAGATGCAAACAGTTTAGGGGAAGGAAGTGAAGATGAAACCCTTGCAGATAGCCGGGAGGGTGAGACAGAGCATAGGTTATGTTGAAAGATGACATGTGGAGGGGTAAGTGATGTGTCAGGGACCATGTTGAGGTTAAGAGTGAGGAGGAAGTGATCCGACGTGTGCAGTGGAGTAATCAGAACATGATCAGTGGAGCAGTGTCGCATATAAATAAGGTCCAGTCGGTTGCCTGATTTGTGAGTAGCTCAGTTGAGATCAAAAGAGGCAAGCAGAGTGTGGAAATCAGCATACAGAGGTTTATCTAGGTAGAAGTTAAAATCTCCAAGCATAACTAGGGGAGTACCATCCTCAGGAAAGGTTGAGAGCAGCACATCTAATTCACCCAAAAAGTTAACTAGTGTCCTGGGGGTCAATAGACAACTACAAAATGTATTTTAAGAGGGTAGGTAACATTAACTGAATGAGATTCAAAGGAGCCGTTGATACTCAAATGCAGCGTTTCCATCGCAGGAACTTTACCCAGGAACTAGGGACTTTGGGCCAAGGAACCGAAACTCCATTGGTGACAGAATGGAGAAAAAAAACCTTGGGAGAAACCAGGCACAGTTGGGGGGCCAGTTCTCCTCTGACCAGACGAAACCAGCAGTTAAATTCTAGACTGCAGCAAAGTCAGATTGTGCAGAAGAATCATCTGTTTCTTGTGGTCTTGTCCTGGTGGTCATCTGAGACAAGGTCTTTACAGGGGATCTTTATCTGGGGCTCTAGTTTTTTCAGGGTTGGAGCTGAACTTTGCAGGACTGCAGCTCTCTAGGTCCAAACTTGCCTACCCCTGTCTTAGACAGTGTTCTAGGTTATTACATGCAGAGTTTTTCGGTCCTATAATTAACAGCTCTGTTTTTTCAGAATTTAGCAGTAAGAAATTACTAGACATCCAGTTTTTTATACTGATTATGCATTCCATTCGTTTTTCAAATTGGTGTGTTTCACCGGGCCGCAAAGAAATATAGAGCTGAGTATCATAAGCATAACAGTGAAAGCTAACACCATGTTTCCTGATGATATCTTCCCAAGAGTAACATGTAAAAAATGAAGAGTAGCGGCACTAGTACTGAGCCTTGAGGTACTCCATACTGCACTTGTGATCGATATGATACCTCTCCATTCACTGCTACGAATTGATGAAGGTGATATAAGTATGATTTAAACCATGCTAATTCACTTCCATTAAAGGGACAATAAGTAACTTTTTAGGTATTTTAATATCTAAAATCAATATTTTTATTCATAAATATGCCCTCAATGGTGTACAAATACCTATGCCAATGTTTAAACTAATCCTCGTAAATGAAGAATTTATTATCTTTATATACATGGGACGGGTAGGTCGACGGAGGCTTCCGTGTAGTTCCGCCATCTTGCAAAACTATAATAGCAGAGAAGGACAAAAAGTACTAAGCCAACGCGTTTTCGGTCAGAGCCAGAAACGCAGGTGCAGATCAGTGAGAGGCGCTTGAAACTGCACCGGCAAGTTTAAAAGTCTGGATTGCATTCTTATTATGGACCATACATATGCCGTGCCACAGGAGAAGAAAACATTGTCGGCAAAACAGTCAAAAATAGAACGTAAAAGGAAACGTGACTGTAGATTACAGAAAACAAGAGTTAATGTCGGGTCTCACTGATCAGATCCCTAATCAGATCCCACTGATCCACTGCCTCTCTGTCCTCTCCCTCTACCTCTTCCTCTCCCTATTGTTTAATCATCTGATGATGATATCTAACAATGCACATAATTCAGAAAATATAACGAATAAAGAAGACATTACTACTAATTACAATATTTCATGTTTTCCACAGTCAGTAATTCATACTGTAACATTCGTTTGTTAGTTGTCATGTTGCAGTTTGTTTGAAATAACACACCTGTTCACCTGAAGGAAAACTCGACGAAGTGCTATTAGAAGACATCCTGTCAAAGCTTTTTGGTACATATCGCCTACCGTAGATGCAACGCGCATTTGAAAAAGCAAGATGCTGGAGAGCAAAATTAGTTTGAATGCAAAATACAATTTCACCACTAGATGGGAGTAATTCCTACTTACAGTCCCTTTAATGCCAACAAAGTGTAATAGTCTTTGCAAAAGAATGTTGTGGTCAATAGTGTCGAACGCAGCACTAAGATCCAATAGCACTAACAAAGAGATACAACCACGATCAGATGATAAGGGCAGGTTATTTGTAACTCTTAGGAGAGCAGTCTCAGTACGATATTTATGATACTCTCTAAATCCTGACAGGAAATCTTTACAGATACCATTTTTCTCTAAGAAGGAATATAATTGTGAGGATACCACCTTTTCTAGGATCTTGGACAGAAAAGGGAGGTTCGATATCGGTCTATAATTAACTAGTTCTTTGGGGTCAACTTGTGTTTTTTTGATGAGACGCTTAATAACAGCCAGTTTGGAGGTTTTGGCAACATATCCCAATGACAATGAGGAATTAATAATAGTCAGAAGAGGATCTATGACTTCTGGAAGCACCTCTTTTAGGAACTTAGATGGAATAGGGTCTAACATACATGTTGTTGGTTTAGATGATTTAAAAAGTTTATACAATTCTTCCTCTCCTATAGTAGAGAATGAGTGGAATTGTTCCTCAGGGGGTCTATAGTGCACTGTCTGATGCGATACTGTAGCTGACGGCTGAATGGTTGCAATTTTATCTCTAATAGTATCGATTTTAGAAGTAAAGCAGTTCATAAAGTCATTGAATAAATAACCAGGGTTATTTTTCCCGCCAAGCAATACGAAATACCTCTAGTATTGTTTTCCTCCAACTGCACTCCATTTTTCAGGGCTGCACTCTTTAGGGTGCGAGTATGCTCATTATACCATGGTGTCAAACTGTTTTCCTTAACCTTCCTTAAGCGTAAAGGAGCAACTGTATTTAAAATTCTAGAAAAGAGAGAGTCCATAGGTTTTGTTACATCATCAAGTTGTTCTGAGGTTTTGGATATGCTAAGGAATTCGGATACATCAGGAAGATTACTTACAAAGCAGTCTTTTGAGGTAGAAGTGATGGTTCTACCATATTTGTAAGAAGAAGTAGAACTGCACAAAACTAAATAATGATCTGAGATGTCATCACCTGGCTGCATAATTTCAACACCATCAACATCAATTCCATGTGACAGTATTAAATCTAGAGTATGATTTCGACAATGAGTAGGTCCTGAGACATGTTGTCTAACCCCAGTAGAGTTCAGAATGTCTACAATTGCTGATCCCAATGCATCTTTTTCATTATCAACATGGATATTAAAATCACCAACTATTAAAACTTTATCTGCAACCAGAACTAACTCGGATGTAAAATCAGCAAACTCTAAAATAAAGTCTGTATGGCCTGTATACAGTAGACAGTACAAACATCACAGGGGATTTGTCATTAACATTTGTTTCTCTGGATAATGTTATATGAAGCACTGTAGTGTTCTCGCTGAGGTGTAACAACTCCAACTAAACAGGGAGATAATTCAACATGCAGGATTAATTTTCTCTGAAGAAATGACAGTTTTCATTTTTTAACCAGTCTGCCGTTTCTATTGCGTCTTTTAATGCATTTTTTTTTTTTTTTACTTCTGTTTTTGCTCAGTAAACAAACATCAAAATAAGAGTCTTCATGAAATTGAAAGTATACCAGATTAAAAGCATAAAAAATAAACTTAAATGCGTGAAGGGCAGAACACTCCCCGTCTGACCTTAAAGGTAACTATTAACTACCAAATGTCTCTGAACATTCAGTCATTGGGCAGAAGAAGAACTACTTCTGACACTGGTCTCAAGAACACCCTCTCAGAACCTTGATCTGATGCCCTGAGCTCCACCTTCCTTACTTTACTGTCTCTCCCAAAGCATATTACAGTGTCTGACATCGTGCTTGCAAGTTCACACACCTCTTTAATGTTATTTTTAGTGATCTCCAACTGGCGAAGTCGAACATCATTAGCGCCGGCATGAATAATAATCTTACTGTATTTACGTTTAGCACGTTTTACGTTTTTAAGTTTTGATCGGAACTTTAGTGCAGTGTTTTGACCTGCGACTCTGCCACCTCACTGTCACCCAGTTGCCCTGCTGCAGGGGCTCTGTTGCAGGAACTGAACAATGTAAAGGAATCATTGAGCTAGATGCATCCAAAGCCGTATCTAGAGCCCTAACATTCTTACTGTCCTCAATTAAAGTTTGGATGCGTGTCTCTAATTCTGAAATCTTCTGTCAGCCTAACTATTTCCCTGCATTTACCACATGTGAATCCCTCATCAGCGACAGAGATAGATAAACTGTACATGTGGCAAGAGGTGCAAATAACAATAGCAGGAGAAGCCATTACTCACCGTGCTTGATGAACTATTCTTACCACAGCTGTTTGATGAACTTATGAAAAACTGGAGCGAGAGAGTAGTGAGAGAAAGGAGAGGAGAAATGAAAACGGCGATAGGTATGAATGAAAACGCTAATGATAGGCTAACGAGTGCTAACACAATGCAGGTGCTCTGCACTCACGGATTTAAAATAAAAGTGATCGATCCAAATTAATCTGATAAGATTGATCGATAATATCAGAAATATGGTGGGAATTAAGTTATATTTTATCACTTTTTTATATGATAAGAGGAATACATATTTGCGGTTTAATGTACTGTATGCATCTGAAGACACTGCATGGGATATTGTTTCCCTGAAAGCACGTTTCCAGTCAAGTCAATTGATTTCACCATCTCTATAGTGCTTTATACAGTACAGATTATTTTAAAGATATTGAATAATACAAATATTGAAGTAATATAAATACTTTGTTGGCAGAGACTATTTACAATAACTCCACCCACCAATGACTGGCTGCAATAAACAGTACTGCAAAATACTCCCATTCATCTGTAATATCAGTAGCAGCAGATAAAAGACGTGTGATGAATGATTTTAACACGATCGATCGAGTTCAGGCCGCTGTAGCAGAAATGACTCAAACCAGACAAATTAAAGAGTCGATCAGGGCTGTGGCTGAAACACGAGCTGAATTCCTCAGTAAGGCAACAGGAAGTCATAAAACATTCTGTGCCACAACTCCCAAGCAAATAACCAACCAACCAACGCTTACACAGAACAGCCTTCAACATTAACACCACTAGAACAATTATTGACAATTTTAATTCGCAGAATGTTGTTGTTCGTAAGTGAGATGCAACGTCGGACATCACATGTAAACCCATGAGAGTTAAACACTTCCTTAAACACTTCCCCCACCCAGCAGAACCAGACTGAAATTCATAAGGAGGGAGGGGCTTTGAACCTCTGGTCTCCACAGAAGTCTTTGTCAAGAGAATGGCAAAGAAACTGTCTTTTCTACATATATATGGACTGTGACGAGTGGGGCGGGGCCGAGAGATGTGGGAACCAGCGAGGCCGGTAGAGTGATTGGGAAATCCGCGACACCTGCGCCCCACCGCCGGTCTCGAGTCCCACGTAGGAGATGGAAGGATATAAAACTGGAGCGACGATAGTGAAGGACGAAAGAGGACCAGGCCTGGGCCATTATTTTATGTTTTGCTTTTTATTTTGTGCGCACCAGTTGTCCGTGAGGGGCTGGTGTGCTGTTTTGTGCTTATTTTTGTCATTAAAGTTTCATTTTGATTGTGCGCCGGTTCCCGCCTCCTTCTTCCCGATGATTATGGAGTTTTTATCATTACATGGACCAAAATGAACTCCAAAATGACTTCTAAATGAATATCAGTCCATCGCTTAACTCCATATTCATTTATATGTAACCCACACATTTGACTATCATGTTATAATCACTTATTGTGTATGTCTTTTAATAACTATGGGATAGCTTAAGGATACATATTCACGTCTAGTATCGATGTAATCGAATCTGCTCGCTTGAAATAGTCCTGACAATGATTTATTTGTCAAATATATCATATTCTGGTTATAGGAATCATGTCCAAAATTAGACCCTGCAAGAGCGGGAAAATTCGGACCACATGCTTGGTAAGATAAACATATGATTTATGATGCCCCCGAGCCAAGACAATATCTGATTGGTCAAGACAACATTTGAGGTGTGAGTTTTTTGAGTTTAAATACTCAGGACACCATAAAATCTTGCTTTTAGTCTCTAGCTATGCTTCTGCTATTAGTCATGCCTGCTTTTAGTTTTGCTTTTAGTCTTTAGCTATGCTTTTGCTATCAGTCATGCCTGCTTTTAGCTTTTAGCTTTGCTTCTTTGCTTTAGCTTTTACCCATGCTGTTAGTCTTCTCTGTTCTTTGAGCGCGGTTCCAGCTAGCTTCAGCCTGCACGCCTGCTGCTACTTAGCCACGATGAGAAGAAACACAACTTAGTCTCGTCAAACTTTATTTTCTTTTCCGTTTGAGAGTTTCGTGTTCTGAGTTAAGTTTTGTAACGTCGAGTTTCAACTTCAACCCGCACACAACGACTACTGAACTTCCAGCCAATCAGCGACATCGGACAACAAAGGGGACTCCCTTTTCACAGGAGATGCAAGTAACCTCCAGACTGTGACCTTTACTGGTGTATCTAATATAATTTTAACCTCATTGAGGAACTCAATGCGAGGGCAAATTACGTGATTGATGGTTGTTCATGTCTATGCAATTTAACGTATTGCTGTAAACTTGGGATTCCATATTTCCATTCTCTTAAACTCATCTTTCCCTAACTTTCTATCTTCCTGCAACATGTGTGAATGTGTGAGTGCGTGTGTTTATGTTTATTCGTTTATATGTCTTAGATTTATCTAATAAAGTGTTGCAATTTTCATTTCTCAATCAGATGTGGATTTTAGTTTTATAAGGGGAATATATAAAAACTACATCTTAGTTATATTTTTTGTTATATTACATTGACTGACTTTGCTGCCAAAGAGGTCAGAGGTGAGCAGAAGAGTGATGTCATCAGTGAATGCCCTAGAGCAAGAGAGAAGAATGTGAACTGTTGATTGTGTGTAGTGAAATTCTCTACAGTACGTAGAAATATTAACTCCAACTTCAAACGGGAAGGAAAGACGGCTATTGTCATAAACCACTCTTCAAATATTAAATTAATGTGCAAGAATAATTTATTATACATTACATAAAAAAAAGTCAAATTTGATTTCATGGTGACTTTAACCATAACAACTACAACATAAACACATATGTTAATGTGTCCTGCTGTTAAAAAAAGAATCTGTGTATATGATTACACCATTATTTGTCACAAACACTAGACACTGAAGTATGTGGTTTGTGCTTTTATTTTATTATCATCACCCCATCTTCTCTCCCATTCAAGGCAAATTTACAATCAAAGTAGCTACAGATGCTTTTCCTGGGTCTAAGACAACCAGTTTAATCAAAGAAAATGAGTTTATTACATTATAAGATGCACGGTATATCTGAGAGATTTCAGAAAAATATAAAACCGTGACACCAGGAGACCGACAGAAGGCTTTGGTAGTGACACAGCAAGTTCTCTTCATAACAAAGAGAGAAACCAGAATAGGGTTCTCAAATGTGTTCTGCTCCGGATCTGTAGTGATATGTACCATATAGAACATGTTTCAACATCATATCCTGTGAAACAGAACAGGATCTAGCCCATGGTTTCTTTCCTAAACCTTTGGGACTAAGAACAGGGAGAAAAGTACTAGTTTACACTGCATAACTTATATATACAGTTTATATGTGTATAAATAAAAAATACACAGAGCAACAATTTACAAAGTATAATCTGGGAAACTCTTATAATCAGCTAAATTTACCATCGTACATGATCTCCCTCGTAGTTTTGGTGAAAGAAAGCATAGAATCAAAGTCCGAGTGTGGCGGTAAGAATGAGAAACAAATCCACACAATCATAAATTAAGACATTATTTCAGGAAGAAAATACTCAACTTGTTTCAGCTACCATAAAAAAAAAAGTATTTGAATAAATTAGAGGAGTAAAAATACAGAGCTCCACTGCATCATTAGAATCTCAGTTTTTAAAAGGCACAAGACAAGTGCATCCTGAATAAAAAATAATAAATACAGCACAAAGTGTCAAGACAGACTCAACCAGTCACCACCAAAGATGGAAGAGAGAAACATACACACAAACATATAAAAACACATCCTACAGGTGCGTCTCATAAAAATATGCCCCGATGTTACCAATAAATCAAAAGAAATAAGAATGTATTTTGCATAATAAAAACCAGCCAGTTTTTAGGCTATTTAAAATTGTTGCCATGTTCATGAGAATTAAAAAAAATTGACCCCAAAATCCCTTCGTTTTCATTATTTTAATTGCATTACTGTAAACATTTTAATTACATAAAAAATGACTAATGCAAAGTCGTGCATTGTCTCTTCACACCAGCATAAAGGCAGCAGGAAAAAAATAATACTACTATGATGTATAATTATTATTAGATTATATTTGTTCGCATTACAGTAATGAAAAATTGAGGTTTGAAATGTACTTGTCATGAAAATAATCACAATGCTGATATGACTGGTCCTACATTACAGGCTTGGTTTATTCATGCTCGTATAAAATATAATTTATGGCTGGTTTTTTTTGATTTCTTGTTAGTTTCTCCCACACAAACACATTGACACTAAACATAGACTAAATCCCGCCCCTGCTCAGGTCCGAACCCCTTCGATGGGTTGACTGGCTCGTCCTCCCCATCTGAATCCTCACACTCGATGGGCTTGGGACAGCTGTACGGGTGGCCGTTGTCATCGAAGAAGCGGCGGAAGGTGAACTCGTAGAAGGCGTGCTCGGGGTGCTTGCCGTTCTTGAACCAGCGGTTGAGTGTGTCGTTGTGGTTGCTGTCAGCGTCATCGTTCCAGAGCTTGTCGGGGTCAACGGGGTCAAAGTTGGAGGTGTCAGTGCAGTGCGTGATTTTGGGGATGTAAGGCGCATGGTGTTGCTGCCGCAGGTCTGTGGAGAAATCGATGTGTTTGAAGAAGGGATGGGCTTTAATCTCATCAGCTCCATTTTTCCCGAGCCTGTCTTCCGGGCCACGGCAAAGCTTCAGGATCAGGTCAGTGGCCTCCGGACTCAGCTTGGCCTGCTGGGGGATGTGTAGGGTCGTCTGCCAGTTTATCACCTGAGATGAACACAACCACATAAGCTGATAACGGCACTGACTGCCAGCATCCGCTGACCAATATCAACTCTGCTGCATATGTGTGTTACAACACGATGAGACCAAACACACTTCCACCTCAAAAAGACCAACATATATTCTCACCTTCATCTGGGTCTCAAGAGGAGTCGTTGCCAGAAAAGGAGGCTGACCGACTACCATCTCATAGAGGATAACACCTACACTCCACCAATCACAGAGCTGGGTGTAACCTAGGATTGAACAAAATAAATAAATAGATTGAACAATCATATCACTTAAATCAAAAAAATATTTGAATTGTGTTTTTTATCTGATTTAGTTTTGTTATTTGACATTTAAATTTCACAAAGAACTGCACCACATTTTGTCCAAGCTATAGGCTACTAAAAGGACATCTTGTCTTAAATCCCATCTGAAGACAAAGTCTTCCAGGTTTGGAATGAAATGCGAGGGAGTATATTATTTGTGTGTGACCTCTAAACATAGTATTTCTTCATCAAGCAATCTTTGTACCTGCATGAAAAGTGCTTGATAAATAACCTTTATTACGGTTCACAGGCACTTGTCTGACGTACCTGTGCGCAGCAGAACCTCAGGGGCGATGTAATTGGGAGTGCCCACCAATGAGTGTGCCAAGCAGCGCTGATGCTGTCGAGCGGCTCTGCGCTCCAGTGGCTTCAGTCGGTCTCCACAGCGACAGTTAGCACTATCCTCCCACTCCTTACTGAAGTCCATACTGTCCTGACGCACATGATCACCTGACAGGTCACAGAGACAGAAAGAAACATCTTAAGACTGAACCAAAGCCCTTTATCAATTCAACAATATATTCAGGAACTATAAATATTAACAGTCGCTTTGATGTGATGGTGAATCGTCAGAATGAAGTCAGACCTGAATGTGATTTTTCCTCACCACAACTCACTTTTAAGGAAGCTTTTTGACTGGGACTTCAAATGGTGACACTTCTTTTTCATATCTATTGCAACTTATTTGTAAACACCATTAACACTAATGTAATAAACATTAACACTAACGTGTGCAATGCATTGACATATTGCGCGAAGTATTGGCAAGATTTTGTAAAGCAGCTATTTGACTATAATAAAAGGCCTTCGAGCAGTTAGGCTCACCACTTTGGTAGTATTTGGAGTCGTGAGTCCATCGGAAACCAGTGCACAGGCCAAAATCTGTCAGTTTAATGTGTCCATCACGATCAATTAGGATGTTGTCAGGTTTGATGTCTCGATGGATGAAACCCATTTTGTGGACGCTTTCCACAGCACAGGTGAGCTCTGCGATGTAAAACTGAGCCAAGTCCTCTTGGAAAATACCCATTCTGATCAAAAGACTCATCATGTCCCCACCAGGGATGTAGTCCATGACAAAATACAAGTTATCTTTATCCTGAAATGAGTAGTACAACCGGACGACCCATTCATTATCAGCTTCAGCGAGAATATCCCGCTCAGCTTTCACATGGGCCACCTGGTTCCGCAATAGGACATCTTTCTTACGGAGGGTCTTCATGGCATACAGCGCTCCCGTGTCCACTTTCCGAGCCAAACACACTTCTCCAAACGCCCCGATTCCCAAAGTCTTGATTTTTTCAAACATGGATTTGTCCATTTTGGCGCGCTTGAGGCGGATGTAGTTGGATTCTTTCTGGCACAGCATCATGTGCATCTGCTCCTGAGCGTCACTTGAGAGTCCCACCTGAACACAAAACACGTGTTAAGACAACAGCCCTCACAAAACAGAAGCTCATCCATAAATACAGACAAACTCACTCACACAACACACAAAGAGAAAGATTAAATGAACTTCTGAAATTATCTGAGACAACATACCAACAATTAAATCATGCAATATTCACAACTGTGGCAAACAGCATTCAGCACTGAAAAACCCACACATGCAATGCACAGGGTTGCCTACAGTGATCAAAATCACATAGAAAACATAATTTGCAATCTTGCTTGAATTTCAACTGTAGTTTGTTTCGCTCAGCATGACTGATATTTCCATTTAGATTTCATTTCACGTGCATTTCAATACACAAGTATGCATCTCATATGCTTTTGTCACTTCTCTGGCATGAACCCAACCTGAAATCTTAATTAAATTGGGTTGCATTTTATTGAAATGGTAGGATCGTAACACTACACATAAACACATACAAATAAAGCCAGTAGCCCATCGAACTGGACCTTAACCACAGGTGCAGTAACAATGACATACAAGGTTTGAGGTGGGTTTAAGATCTATACACCCACAGAACACTTCAGGTTTATATGATCTATCATATAATAAATTCTGTACTGTACATTTCTTTTTTAAAATATTTTGTTTAAACTAATACTTACTTTATCTACCAGTAAAAGAGTAGTACTGTGCTCCATTCATATATACATCACTACCCAACACTCACCAATCAGTGCAGAAAATGTGAAAAGTCAGGACAGACACCACATAGGCATAGATGTGAACAGAGCTGCAGGAAACCGTTAAGACGGTAGATTCGTCCTAAAGCCCAGTGAGCTGCCTCGCAGTCTAATGTCTAAGATAGATAGCTCACCTAATCACAGAACATGAAGCAGCCAATATGAAGTGCTCTTCGTAGGCAGCGACTCTGTGTGTCACACAAATGGCACTCATCACTAGGGATGTAACCATTCACTCAACTCATGATTTGATTCACAATTTTGATTTCACGATTCGATTTAGTCACATTTTAATCTCATTTTATATATATATATATATATAAAATGAGATTGAAGACATTATATAGTAAATGAAAAGGTGTCATTTTATTAGGATATTGATGCACTTTTCTTTGTGAAATTGAAATGTAACAAAACAAAATTAAAATTTTAAAACAAGTTACACAAATAAAAGAAAATAAACTAAGGCTTTGTCTTTGCTCTTTCCATTTAAAATTAGAGGGAACCACTGGATTTTAATCATGATCTAATCATTACCCTTGGCTGTAGAGGGTAATGTTTTCTCTTGGTTCTTGGTTCTAAATAAATGCGACTTAAAGTCCATATGTTTTTTTTCCTCGTCATGACGTATTTTTGGACTGATGCGACTTATACTCTGGAGTGACTTATAGTCCGAAAAATACGGTATTACAATGCCTGACTTTCATAACAGGCTTTGTGATGCACAAGCACGTTCGCTGTGATTTTGCCAAGTAAGACATGTTCCTGGATCAACATTATTGTTCAAAAATATAGACCAAACCCAATCCCTAACCCAAACCTAACCCATTATTTATTCCTAAAATCAGAGGGAAATGATAGCTGATTAATAAGGGTGTAGAAGCACCTAAGGCCATCCTTAAAAATATTTTGGTTTGCAGTAACAGTAATAATAATAATTAAAAAAAAAGGGTCGGTAGGTCGGTCTATATTTTTTTTCTTCCAAGTTTCAATGTCAAAAAAAGGAAATTTTTGTGATGGTGACGAAGCCGGTATGAATTTAAACAAATTAGCATATCGTGATGTCACTGACTGGGTCTTCAACCCGTGCCTTCGGGCGCATCATTGCAAACCTCATTTTGATGTAGGCTATATAGACCACAAACAAATTAATGTTTATTGCATGAATTTCAGGTGAGAAGAAAAAAAAAAAATGAGGTACTGTTCTACTGTTTTACTTTCATCCACCGCTACGTATCAATGCAACCAACAAATGAGAGACTTGTGTTGGTTGATTCGTGCAATAGATTTTCAAACATAAAGTGACAGTCGACACGGTCACGGTTTTAGACTAGACGTGAGAAGGGATGGGAAAAGATCTGGGCACAGTTTTTCCAGAACTTAAAGTGCCAAGTTAAAGCGGTGTCGAGCTGTTTTATTGAATTATTTAGATGTATTATGGTGCCCGAACCAGACTTTGAACAGAGACCGGGAACATTTAGTTTACTGCAGCCGCAGCCATCATTACCAATCGCGAACTGTTGACTCTGACAGTGAATGAGACGAAGCGAACGGACAGGCCATAGTGTGACATCCGTGTAAACATGGATGACGTCAAGGGTTTTTTTTTTTTTATTAAAGAAGAAGCCTTCATTTGTATGTAGACCAAGGCAATTTATATATTTACAATACTTTAAAATAATTAATAGTATTTTGTTGCTTTTGTATTAGTTGTTTGAAGAGTAAAAAAAAATTGGTCGGTTTTAACGCAAATTTGCAAGTGGGTCGGACTAAAAGCAAAAAAAAAAAACTTTACAAAATTGGGTCGGTCCTAAATTGACAGGGTCGGTTGGGTTAAGGCAAACAAGAATATTTTTAAAGATGGCCTAACTCTGATTTAAAGCCTAAAACAGATATTTCCTGAAAAGTTATCTCTCTATTCTGATTGGTTGATTGGAATGTTGATCAACGAACATGTTGCACTTGGTTAAATCACACTCACCATACAAGCACCTATGACACCTTAAAATGTGGTCTAGGTAGGCAGCTCACTAGGCTTTAGAACGGAACTCATAAGAACATTCGAGGAACATACACATGCTGTCTAAATGACTAATTGAGTCTTACTTTACCACTCTTGAGTGAAGATTACTCCAGAAGAAATCTTTAAACTACGAAAACGAGGTGATCACACATAGAAAAAAAGTAGGCTTACGGAGGAGATCCACAGACTAAAAGATATGGAAGACAGATAGGAGAGGAGAATAAGAGGAGAATAGGGAGAATAAAAGGGAAGGAAAGAATAATGGAAGAAAGATGGGAAAAGTTAGAAGTCAATAGGAAATAATCAGCAGAGTGGAGAAGCAAAGAACACTGTGAAAGGAATTGCATGCTAACCCGTTGCATCTCGCTCTCCAACTGCTTCTTCCTACGGATCCTCTGCTGGTGGTTCTTCAGGATGTTCTCCACATGCTGCTCCATGAAGAACTTGAAAGCCTGCGGGGAGTACATGGGAACTCTGCTGTCCCCTTTGCGCTCCTCGTCACGTTTCCAACGCCGCACCGGCACGGGAGATGTTGTGATCTGTTTCTTCTCACGTTCCTCCGAGCCCTCAGTACGCTCGCTGGAGCAGGTGCTGTCAGTGTCGTTGTCGACTCCATCCTCTTCTTTGTTGCTGGGTTTTGGGCCAGGGTTGGGGTCGTACCCTGGTTGAGGTAGCTGCTGTAGCCTGTGTGTAGGATAAGGAGGGGGTGGACCTTGGTAGCTCGGGACTTCAGGGGCAGCCATGGGGGCAGACGGCTCTTGATAAGCGGAGGATGGAAGCGGTGGCTGCTGGAAATAAGGTGGGTGTGTAGGGGCCACAGCAGTGTGCAGCTCTGGCTTCTGCACACGTATACTCTTCACTGGCTGCAAAATGGGGGCCTGGGTAATGGTGGTGACAGTCGTGCCGGAAGGTTGAGAGTTGGGCACAGATGGACACTGACGTCCACTGGGCTGGGCATTGGTGAAGGAGTTGGAGCGTCCCGGAATGCTGTGGGGCCATGACAAAGGAACGTCCTGATTGGTGCTGTGACCAGGGGAAGTCTGAGGCTGCTGCACAGAAGGTCTGACCTGGGATAGTACCCCAAGGTTGTACATATCAAGGTTGTGGCTATTTCGGTTGGATCCATTTGAGGTTATAGCAAGAGCGCTGGATTGCATCTGCTGGGCCGTGGGACTCTGTCTGCTAGTCGGGTGCATAGGATAAGGAGGGGGTAGTGGCTGCCTACCACTGCTATTAATGCCCACATACTCACTTTGTATGTTGCCATTCTGAGGCCAGGATGGAGGGAAGGTGAACTTGTTGCCCCCGGGGTTTTGCATGATGATGGGTTGCCGACCCACAGGCACTGGACTGATCACTCGCTGAGCCTGGGATGGAGGGTTTATATAGCCATCGGGGCGGGGCCCCTGAGGCACAGGAGAGAGCTGAGGCACCATGTAATCCGAGTTCCCAGGATAACGCTTGGTTGAGGGATTGGAGTCCCATGAGGTGGGAGGAGGAGTGATGCTACGCACCTGCCGTGGGAGGGGAGGATTCACTCGTTGACCGCTAGCTCCAGCAGCAAGATTTTGAGGAAAGGTAGCAGGCCGTGATAGGTCGCTTTGAGGTCCAGGGCTACTGGGACGATAAATCATGACATCATTCATTAGAGCACTGTGTCTCTGTGGGGCCAGAGATTCCTTTGAACCCTTCCAGCTCTTGCGCCGCAACACTGTCGGTGGAATTTGGGATGGACCTAGAGAGGACATATACATACATCAACAACAGAAACCTAAGCAGAATTTCCAAAGTCCTGTAAACAATCATATTTATTTAGATTTTAGGTGAATTATCCCTCTTAGGAAAAATTAAAAGTCAGCTAAAGCTTTACAGGGAACCCTATCAATTGGTACATTAAAGGTGCAAAGAGCAATGAGATTTCTTTACAAAAGGTAAATTAAGGAATTATACTTAATTATTCAATAAATCGATGTTATTGCAAATGTTAATGTACTTGTTCATCATTGTGACAGTGTTTTGCTTGCAAGAACAACAAAGTGACAAAATGCGCTCTGTAGAGCAGTTTGTCCATTTAGGGCTACTGTACAAACATGCTGGCAACTTCCATGTAAGGGGACCCGCGGTGTATGTAGATAGAAATTTTTCAATCTGAGGTAGGGATGGGCGATATATAGCATTCGATTGTCATGCGCATTTTGTCAGTAAAGCCGGTTCCCTGATTACCGCAGCTGATGGCAATTTAGTGGTAATCAGGGAACCGGCTTTACTGACAAATGGGGTGGTTGATTGGGATTTGACTTTTTTTTTTAATGTTAATTAGTGTGCAATGTTGCTTATTGAGCATAAACAATATCTGCAGTTGCAGTGCTGACATTTAAAAAAAATTCTGGCAGTTTAGTGCCTACAAAAATGGTTGGAAGAGACTACAACGAGTTACTTCCCGGGTCGTATACATGAACCCAGATGAACCCTGGCCCCAGGAACATTTAATGAAGGGAGCGAAGCCATGCTGTGCTGCTTTAGAGAAGAGGAAGAGAAAACTAGGGGTGCACGTAAAAATCTATTCATATTTAAAATCGCAATTTTATCTTCTAACGATTCTGATGGATTCACAAGTTTCAAAATCAATGTTCTAAAGCAGCGGCTCTTAATACAGTTCCTTTTGTAGCTCTGCATCTCTCTCACTCTCATTCAGATTGTCAGATCAGCTCCAACAAACTTTATTTTCACAAAGCAATGAGAAGTGTTATACATGGATGCGCGCACGGTTGCGGTGCTGTTTTTAAGCTTTAATCAGGATACAACCGTATATTAAAAGCTAACAGAAGCAGTAGCATGTACAAATAACAGCATATCTAAAAGTATGAGACAAGAAACAAACACACCAGTAAAAGCCATGCCTGCACAGGTTCTGTACGATCCTCTTCATTAATATTCTCTACTCTCAATCGGACTCAGACTGATAAGCAATATAGACGCCATTGTTTACAAATACAACCGCAGTATGACAATATGGGCAAAATTTATATCACAATATATTTCTTAATTTCGGTCGATACTATATAAATCTGATATTGATATGAACCCTATTAAAAAAGCCTTGTAAAAATTACCAAAAACGCCAACAACAGACGTCTGTGCATACAAACTTATTTATGTCTAGTCATAACTTAGTCTATGACACCTCATTTAAAACCATATAATATTTTACATTTATTCATTTATCAGACACTTTTATCCAAAGCGACTTACAAATGAGGACAGTGAAAGCAATCAAAAACAACAAAAAGAGCAATGATATATAAGTGCTATAACAATTCTCAGTTAGGTTAACACAGTACACGTAGCATGGGCTTTAAAAAAATATAATAAATAAAAAGAAAACAGATAGAATAAAAAAAAAGAATAGTTCAAGCTAGTGTTAGAGGTCTTTACACACACACACACACACACAAATGCATAATAAATGAAAAGAAAATAGAATACAAAAAACGATTAGAAAGGTAGTTATATATATTTTTTTAAGAATATAATTAGAATAGTGAGTGTTAAAGTTAGAGTGTCAAATAAAGATGGAAGAGATGGGTTTGAAGCCGATTCTTAAAGATGGCTAAGGACTTGGGGAGGTCATTCCACCAGGAGGGAACATTTAATTTAAAAGTCCGTAAAAGTGACTATGTTTCTTTGGGATGGCACAATCAAGTGACGTTCACTTGCAGAACGCAAGCTTCTAGAGGGGATATAAGTCTGAAGTAGCAAATTTAGGTAAATGGGTGCAGAGCCAGCACTGTTGGGAACGTTACTTTAAAAAAGTAATTAGTTATAGTTACTCATTACTTGTTCCAAAAAGTAACTGAGTTAGTAACTGAATTACTCTATAATAAAAGTAACTTGTTACCAGGCAAAGTAACTATTTGCGTTACTGTAATAAAAAAAAGTAACTGATTTTTTTTTTTTTTTTTAGCAGTTTTCACAAGTCAGTTGAAATGAATAGAACAGACAGGTGTTCGTACATAACTTTTGATATTTATTGCACCTCAAAAGACAGCAAGAGTTTTATCCTGCACTTCAAGTATTATCTTTGTAAGAAAAGTTTTTTGGGGCCACTAGCTTTATAGATGCACAGGGCTCCAAACTGCGACTAAAACAGTCGCATTTGCGACCATAAATATTAAAATGCGAGTGAAGTTTTTGCTGAGGTCGCCACTGGCGACTAGGCCTATGTATTTACATGTTATCTCTTAAAAAATTGCATGTAATGCCTTTTTTCCTGATTGTTTTGCATTCATATCTTTTGTTATGTTCACGCATTGAGAGAATGCGCATTGAAGTTTTAGAGGGAAAAAGAGTTTTAAACAGTCCTCATGTGCCGCGCAGCAGTGCTCACACACACCTGATAAATGCGCGAGAGAGGACTAATGGAGACTTGAAGAGAAAGTGCAGAAAAACAGCGTCTATTTCTTTCATAACTTGAACAAACTACAACAGGTAAAGCTGTCATCTGTGTGGATATTGGCAATATCGTTAACAGTTCGTTAACAGTTTATAATCATAAGGCTTCTTCTTAACAAGATCTTAGTCCATGCTGTGTTCTGTTAATGCATGAACTTCATTTGAAGTGCACTTGCCCTCCAGTAAATCGCAAAAAGCTTTGTGCTTTGTTACTTTTTAATTTACAAAGTATTAGCTTTAAAATTATTCCAAATACAGTTTTGGTGCTCTTTAAGGGGCCGTTCACATATCGCTCCTAAAAACGCGTGGAAAATGCTAGGCGCGCCGCTTTCTGATTTTTTTCCAAAAGCCTCTGGGTTCTTGCGCTCCTGAGGGGTCTGCCATTGTTAAGCAACCATGACCTGCTCTCTCCAAGAAGACGCGTAAATTTCAGCAAAGGATAAACGGATTTGCAGCACTAAAAATCGCTTGCAGTAGCTCTGTTACTAAATTTATTTAAAACTGGCTATCCATATAAAGCTATGATCAGCTGTTCCTTCATCTTGGCTGAGCTTTCAACGTTGGTACTGGAAAGGATGAAGCTGATTGGTTGGTTCTTGTCATATGATCTGCGGTGCGCTTGTGGGATTCTGAAAAGTTGAGATGTTTTTAACTCGATGCGTTGCGGACGCGCCTGGAAAAAAAACTAGCGTGTCGCTTCCATTACAAGCACACACGCATACCGCGCGCCTACATTTGAAATAACGAACTTGAGTAGTGCCTCAGTTCAAGCAGCACGTGAACCTATCATAACTTGCTCATTACTAAAAGAGTACATAATGAACATGAATTAACATCAAAAGGTAGGCTATTTTATAAGAGAGATTCTACAGTACAACACTTTCAAACTGCGGAAAACGAGTAAAGCTTGATAACATTGCAATGTAATATTAATCTCAGTAACCTTTCGGTGTCCATAAGCTCATCAGTCAGCTAGAAAAATAACTATAAAGAGGAGCATTTTGCTATATTTATGAGCTATTGAATTTTTATATTTTTACTTAACCTGTTGTCTACATGATTCAACTCCTCCTATAAAAATTTTACTAATTAAGAAAAACAGACTGAAAGTGTGAAAGACATGCACTCTTAAAAATAAAGGAGCTTAAAAGTTTCTTTACAGAACAATTTTGGTTCCACAAAGAACCATTCAGTCAAAGGCTCTTTGAAGAACAATCTCTTTCTGACCTTTTCATAATCTGTTGTCTTTGAATGTTAAAGGTTCTTTATGAAACCATTTAGACAGGACAAAAAGGTTATTCTATGGTATCATGAAGCACCTTTATTTTTAAGAGAGTATGACAACATTTACAGGATGCATTGAGGAGGACCCCAAACTATACTCAGGTGCCAAGTGATGCTTATGGTCCATGATATTGGTACAGATTCTGTTTAATAAACAACACATGACTAGGGCTGGGTACCGAACTTCGATGCCTTTATGGTATCGAACGAAAAACTTCGATACTATGAGTATCGAAAAATTATTTATCTTTCGGTGCCAAAGTTCGGTTCCAAAACCAAGCCGCCGGATTTTTATTTTTTTTTTGCCAAGCGGCTGTGTCTGTGTGAGCTTGTAGCATATGTGCATGTAAGGACCTAAATTCGCCGTGATTGGCTGTCCACCACCACGTGACGTGACGGGTAGCATTTCTGAAGATACTCGCAGTCACACAACACAACTGTAGTTGTTTTTTCTCAAAACGTTTCCGTTTTACAATGACAAAGAGGTCTAAAGTGTGGCTACACTTTATAAAAGTGTATGCCGAGTCAGCAAAGTGCAACATATGCGATAAGAGTATTCCAACCAAAGCCGGTGTTAATGAAGCATTTGTTTGGATGAGTGTTTTGCCCTCCCTCCCGGTTTAGTTTGGTCTACTCCATTGTGTATCTTGAAACACACCCCCTTTCACATCGTCTAAAAAAACAGAAAGAGAAAGACAGATTTATCCGGTACAGCAAATTTCTCTGAGCAGCAGGCCACTGTATACGTTCACTTAAAACATAACCGACTGTGTTTAAGAGAATACTTGCAGAGACAATTATTTTGATATAATTGTGTGTGTACGTGTTCATTCAGAAGTTACGATACGCGAAAGATGAATTCATTCGCTGTTCATCAATGAATTCATTCGCTGTACGCGCATTGTCTCAAATGCTGCTTGCAGTGCGTGCTTTCAATGAGTGAGCGAAAGCTCCGAACGCGCGCAAATTGTTTAAAACGCTTGAATCAGCAATATTTAGAAACAAGTTTTTCAGAAACGTTGCAAATGTTGTGTGATCTGAACTGTAAAGCACATAAAGCTGTCGTTTGTGTTTATAAACTTATATTTCATGCATGATTCGATGGATGGATCTGCTAACTGAATGCAAAGTGTTAGTTCTAGAAGAATGTTTGTGTCTTGATGAGCATGTATTGCTCACTAGGAGTCACTAAATGAACAGCTGCTGTTCTTTCTTTTTTCAACGGTGGATCAGTTGCCTTATTAAATCCCCAAACTGTTTACTTAAATATTAAATTAATAAATGACATCAAAACAGGGGCGTTTGCGTTAAGATGTGGTGGGCTGCTGTGGGCCAGAAAGTCCAGGGCCACTTTTTGGTCCCAGTCTGCCCCTGAATGGCACACCCCATCCAAAAAGCACAACCAGTTGTATTAATAATGTTATCCTGAGCGTGAAGTGTTACCAGAATTTGTTTTAATTAAGGTGAAAAATAAAAGTTTTGTGTTTAATGTATTTGTGTTGATGTTGAAATGGATTTTAAAACATATGGTATCGAAAAAAGTATCGTTAGGAACCGGTATCGAAACTGAGGTATCGAAATTGGCACCGGAACGAAAGATTTTGAACAATACCCAGCCCTACACATGACTGTATATTTCAAGTTGGAAAAGACATTTAGCTCCCACTTTAAGTGAACCTTCATTCCAAGGTCTCTACAAGATGGATTAAAATGCTGATAAAGTCAAGAAAAGATGAGACATAAACACGTCAGTATGATTAAAAAGTTAAAATGTAAAATAAATAATTTAAATAAAACACATAAACACATGTTTATTCTGTTGCACCTAAAAAAATCATTTGGCACCTAAGTTCATTTCTTATAGGAGCCAATGGCTCCTTACTCGATTTTTTTGTTTGGAGGCCTGATGCGTGTGTCACATATTACATGTACACATAACATGCACGTTCTTGCCTTTGACCACAATAAATTTGAAGTAGCGCTTATATCTCCACCTTGAAAATGCCAACTTTTCATCGGATTGCTCCTGACTGCTGCTGCTGCAAATCTCTGTGTGTGTAGCTGTTGGGTTTGTGTGGGTGTGTGTGTGTGTGTGTGTTTGGTGCCGCTGGCACTGGCGCGTGTGCCGGCATGTGTGTAAAAACACTGGCTCTGATTGGCTAACATGAAACACATGACTCCGCTTTAGCCAATCATAAATCGCTTCTAATTTTTAACCCACCTCCACACTCGCTGTGTGAGCCAGGGGTGCGTTCGGATTGCATGGTTTATTAAATCAATGCATAGTAACGCACCGCATTTAACTTCAGTAATGGCAACGGCGTTGTAATGATGGGAAAAGTAATTAGTTAGATTACCCCGTTACTGAAAAAAATAACATCGTTACCTAACTGTTGACTTATGTAAATGTATATGTTCTCTAATTGACTGTAATCAAGAAGTGGGTGGAGTAAACATACACAGGTGTGCAATCACTAATAAAAAGGCCGCTGCTCTCTTGTGCGTGAGTGCAGGCTAAACGGCAGATAATGCCTGAGTTGTGAGTCTTTTAATCCTTCGTCATGTACCGGTTACCTAGCTCTAATTGAGATAGCAGCGCCAACAGGTTATGGGCCCAGTAAAGAGTTTGGGAACCAATGGAATCGTTTACGTTTCGACGGAGAAGAAAAGAATTACGAACTGTGGGAAACAAAGTTCCTGGCACATTTGCGTCTTCTGGGTTTGAAATCCATCATACTGAGTGAAGCCCTGGCTGTGAATGATGAAGGTGCGGAAGAGAGACGACAGTAAAAACGAAGAGGGAAATGCAGTTCTGATCCAATTATTAGATGACAAGAGTATGCGCTTGTGATGAGAGAGGCTGCGGATGATGGCAGAAGGGCATTGCAGATTTTGAGAGATCCCTACGCTGGTAAGGGGAAGCCACGTGTGATAAGTTTGTATACGGATTTGACATCTCTTCAGAAAGGTGTAAATGAAACCGTTACAGATTACATTATTCGTTCAGAGACTGCAATTACAGCATTGCGGAATGCGGGAGAGACTTTGACTGATGATTTATTGACTGCCATGATTCTAAAGGGTTTTCCCCGATACTTTCAAACCATTCTCTATTTTTATTATGCAGAGTGACGAAAAACTAACATTTGCTGACTTTAAAGCAAAACTGAGGAGCTATGAAAGCACTGAGAAGTTCGGCATTGCTAGTTCGGGAGAGGACAGCATAATGAAAATTAAAGGAAGGGATAATTGGTGTATGAGACTCACCTGTTACAATTGTGGCCGGGAGGGTCACAAAGCCGCGGAGTGCACGATGGTTGCTGGGGAGTGCGGTGAACGGAGACAATGGTGTAGTTTCTGTAAAAGCACCTCACATATAGACATGCACTGTCGTCGAAGAAAGCGGGATAAAGTGAAGCAAACGGTGGACGAAGAGGAGGATCCCACATTTGCATTTATGGTGGAGCAGGTGAATAAAGTTCCGGATCTTGACGTGGAAATGAAAGGTCTCATGGTGGATTATGGAGCTACTAAACATATTGTTACGGACATTGAGAAGTTTGTGGATTTTGATTTAAGTTTCAAGCCACAGAGCCACATTCTGGAGCTGGCTGATGGAAAACGGGCCAGTGGAATCGCGATGAAGAAGGGCACCGCTAAATTGCGTTTGAGAAATAGCAATGGTCGCATTGTGGACATGATGTTGACGGAGACACTTTATGTGCCATCATTTTCTCAAGACATCTTTTCTGTCAAAGCGGCAATTTCACACGGAGCAACAGTAATCTTCACAGAGGGACAGAACAGACTCATTCATAAAAATGGTACAACTTTTGATATTCATATGTATGACAGACTGTTTTATTTGAGTACTGTTGCTAATGAGATTGATGAGTGTAACGCGTGCTTTGATATTCAGACATGGCATGAAATACTGGGTCATTGTAATTATGATGATGTGTTAAAGTTGGAGAATGTTACAGAAGGGATGAAAATTAGAGGTAAAATTGACAGATCCAATTTGAAATGTGAAGTTTGTGTAAAAGGCAAATTTGCTCACAACAGAAATATAGATCTAGATGAGAAAGCAAAAGATGTGTTTGCACTTCTTCATGCAGATCTGGCTGGTCCTATAGAACCAGCAGGAAAAGATGGTTTCAGATTTGCCTTAGCCTTCACAGATGACTATTCAGGAGCTGTGTTTACCTATTTTTTGAAGAACAAAAGTGACACTGCCGTAGCCACTGAGAAAGTCATTGCTGATGTTGCACCGTAAGGTATGATTACATGTATAAGATCAGATAATGGAACAGAATTTACATCTTCCTTATTTCAGTCATTGCTCAGCAAGAATGCCATTAGACATGAAACCTCAGCTCCTTATTCACCCCATCAAAATGGGACAGCTGAAAGAGCTTGGAGGACTTTGTTTGAAATGGCAAGATGTATGCTCATTGAGAGTAAATTACCAAAGGAGTTGTGGACATATGTGGTACAAACCACTGCTATAATTAGAAACAGATGTTATAATAGACGTCTGGGACAAACTCCATACTACCTGATAACTGGAAAGAACCCCGATCTATCCAAAATGAGAGTGTTTGGGTTAGAGTGTTATGCATACAAGTATAAGAAGATAAAGTTGGATGCGCGATGTGACAAGGGTATATTTGTTGGTTATGACAAAAATAGCCCTGCTTATCTTGTTTTCTATCCAGACACAGGGAGAGTACTTAAGAGTAGACTGGTGAAGTTTGTCACAAAAAGTACAAATGAAAGGGATACTCAGACAGTGGAGGATGTGGATGAATATTTGGCATACCGGAAGGAGGTTGAAACCTTATTACCAAAACTAGACAGGACTTAAGTAATTCCACAAGAAATGAAAGCTGAAGGTGAAGTCAGTGCAAAGGGTGAAAAAGAGAGTGATCTAGGTACTAGATATCCAAAAAGAGAAAGAAGACCCCCTCAGTACTTTGCAGATTATGATTATGAAGTTAAAGATGATGCAGATCAGCCATTGACTATTGACTATTGCTATCGTGTTGCATGTGATGCTCCCCGGACACTGAAGGAAGCCTTGGGCTCTTTAAAATCAGAGCAGTGGGTTGAAGCTATGGAGGATGAGATGAACTCTCTGAAAGAGAATAACACTTTCACATTAACAACCCTACCAGAAGGTAAACAGGCAGTAGGGGATGGGTGAAGATGGGTTTATGCTATAAAGGAAAATCCTGATGGGAGAGTATATAAAGCCAGGTATGTGGCAAAGGGTTATAGTCAAGTGGCAGGTATTGATTATAACGAGACATTTTCACCTACTGCTATATAACTTCAGTGCGTGTTTTGATGCAGCTTGCAGCACAATATGATTTGAATTTACATCAGATGGATGTTAAAAGTGCATATCTGCATGCTCCTATAGATTGTGAAATTTATATTAAGGAACCTGAGTTTGAAGTTGAGTCAAAAACAGGAGAAGAATAGGTATGTAAGCTCAATAAATCACCGTATGGTTTTAAACAATCAGGACGAAATTGGAACAAGATGTTGCATGATTTCTTAATTGAAAATGATTTTGTTCAAAATTCAGCAGATTATTGTGTTTACAGTAAACAAACTGACAAAGAAAGAGTCATACTGATTATTTGGGTTGATGATCTTCTCATTGCAGCGAGTAATGATCAAATACTCAGAGACGTGAAGGAAATGTTGGGAATTAAATTCAAAGATACATTTAAAATTTTTTGGAGAGATTTGATATGACTCGCTGCAAACCAAGATCAACCCCATGTGAAATCAAAGTAAAATTTGACAATGATGGTGAACCAGTTGACCTAAAGAGGTATCGAGAAGTGATTGGCAGTTTAATCTATATGATGACAAGTACTCGTTCCGATTTGAGCTTCATTGTTAGTAAATTGTCACACTATCTAAGGGCACCAAAAGAACAACATTGGGTGGCTGATAAACATGTGTTGAGGTTTTTGAAAGGTACAGCATACTTGGAATTATGTTATAATAGAAGTGATGTAGATCTTGAACTTGTGGCTTATAGCGATGCAGATTGGGCAGCAGACTTGAATGACAGGCATAGTATTACTGGATACTGTTTCAGTTTGTCTAAGAATGGGCCTGTTATTTTTTGGAAGTCTAAGATACAACAAACTGTTGCTTTATCCACATGTGAAGCCAAATATATGGCTTTATCAGCTACTGCGCAAGAAAGCTTGTATCTGACCAATCAATGGAATGGACAATGTACTTGAATATGCACCAGTGACTATTTTTGAGGACAATCAGGGTGCTATTGCACTTACAAAGAATCCGGTGTGTCAACAAAGGAGTAAGCATATTGACATCAGGTATCATTTTGTCCGATCTGTACTGAATGATGGCAAAATAATTCTTCATTATTGTCCTATAGTTGATATGGTGGCAGACATTTTAACAAAATCAGTATCTAAAGGTAAAATGGATAAATTTCTGTGTTTTTTATTTGGAGTATGAAATATTATCTAAATGCATGTATGTGATGCACTGTGTTTATATTCTGTCAATTTAAGAACAAGTGGGGGTGTTGACTTATGTAATTGTATATGTTCTCTAATTGACTGTAATCAAGAAGTGGGTGGAGTAAACATACACAGGTGTGCAATCACTAATAAAAAGGCCACTGCTCTCTTGTGCGTGAGTGCAGGCTAAACACCAGATAATGTCTGAGTTGTGAGTCTTTTAATCCTTCGTCATGTACGGGTTACCTAGCTCTAATTGAGATGGCAGCGCCTGAGAGCCAGTGGTAGTTTTGTAGGCAAACATCAATGCCTTGAATTGTATGCGAGCAGCTATTGGAAGCCAGTGAAAATTGATAAACAGAGGTGTGACGTAATCTTTTTGGCTCACTAAAAATTAATCTTGCTGCCGCGTTCTGGATTAACTGTAAAGGTTTGATAGAACTGGCTGGAAGACCTGCCAAGAGGGAATTGCAATAGTCCAGCCTGGAGAGAACAAGAGCTTGAACAAGGAGATGTGCAGCATGTTCCGAAAGAAAGGGCTTGATCTTCTTGATGTTGAATAAAGCATATCTGCAGAATCGGACAGTTTTAGCAATGTGGTCTGAGAAAGTCAGCTGATCATCAATCATAACTCCAAGGCTTCTAGCGGTTTTTGAAGGAGTTATGGTTGATGTGCCTAACTTGATGGTAAAATTGTGATGAAACGATGGGTTTGCTGGAATCACAAGCAGTTCTGTCTTGGCAAGGTTGAGTTGAAGGTGATTGTCCATCATCCAGCAAGAAATGTATGTTAGACAAGCTGAGATGCGAATAGCTACCGTCGGATCATCAGGATGAAATGAGAGGTAGAGTTGAGTGTCATCAGCATAGCAGTGGTATGAAAAGCCATGTTTCTGAATGACAGAACCTAATGATACCATGTAGACAGAGAAGAGAAGTGGTCCAAGAACTGAGCCCTGAGGCACCCCAGTAGTTAGATGTTGTGACTTGGACACCTCACGTCTCCAAGATTCTTTGAAGGACCTATCTGATAGGTAAGACTCACACCATTGAAGTGTGGTTCCTGAGATGCCATTTGCCAGTAGGGTTGATTGGAGGATCTGGTGGTTAACCGTGTCAAAAGCAGCGGACAGATCAAGCAGGATAAGTACTGAAGATTTGGATTCCGCTCTTGCCAGTCTTAGAGCTTCAACAACTGAGAGCAAGGCAGTCTCAGTTGAATGTCCACTTCTGAAGCCAGATTGGTTGCTGTCAAGGAGGTTGTTGTGTGTCAGAAATGTAGAGACTTGGTTGAACACAGCTCGTTCAAGTGTTTTTGCAATGAAAGGAAGAAGGGAAACTGGTCTGTAGTTCTCTAAAAGAAATGGTTTCTTAATTAGTGGAGTTGTACGAGCCTGTCTAAATGATGAGGGAAGAAAACAGTATGGAGGGATGTGTTGATGATGTGTGAGTGCAAGTACAACTGCAGGAGAAATGGCTTGAAGGAGATGAGATGGAATAGGATCAAGCGGGCAAGTCGTAGGGTGATTAGAAAGGATGCGTTCTGAGACTTCTGCCTCAGAGAGTGAAGAGAAGGATGTAATTGAGTATGTTCGCTGGTGATATGAGCTTGATTGGTTTTGGTGTAGGAAAACTGTGCACTAATATGTTTCATTTTATTAATGAAAAATGTGGCAAAGTCGTCAGCTATTAGAGATGAAGCAGGAGGGGGAGGAGGCAGACAAAGATGTGAGGAAAATGTTTTAAAAAGCATGCGAGAGTTAGACGAATTGTTAATTTTGTTATGGTAGTATGTCATTTTAGCAATGGAGACATTATCAGAGAAGGAAAATAGGAGTGACTGATACACATTAAGGTCAGCAGTATTTTTGGATTTGCGCCACATCCTTTCAGCAGCTCTAAGCTTAGAACGGTGTTCGCGTAAAACATCAGATAACCAAGGGGCAGAAGGGGTGTTAAGGGCTGGCCTGGAATATAAGGGGCAAACAGTGTCTAAACAAGATGTAAGAGAAAATGTAATTTTAGAAAAGAAAAACAGCACAAATAAGTTAATGTTCAGCTTTATATTGTATTTAGCCTTCAAACAAACAACAAATGCGAAATCACTGACAAATAATTATCTCAGATTAACCTAATTAATATTAATATCTTTAACTTCAGAATATAGGCTAATATACACTTCCAGTCAAAAGTTTTTGAAAAAAAGATGTTTAATGTTTTTAAAAAATGATCTTTTGTTCACTAAGCCTGCATTTATTTGATAAAAAATACATCAAGAATAGTAACATTGTGAAACCTTTTTCTTTATATTTGGAAATATTTTAAAATGTTATTTATTCCTGTGATTTCAAAGCTATATTTTTAGTATCATTACTCCAGTCACATGATCCTTCAGAAATCATTCTTATATTGTGATTTGCTGCTTAAAATAATTATGTTGAAAATAGCAGTGTAGAATTTTTTCAGTTTTCATTGATGAATAGAAAGTTCAGAAGAACAGCATTTATCTGAAATAAAAATTGTAAAATTATAAAAAGGTCTTTGTCATCAGGTTTGATCCATTTAAAGCATCCTTGCTAAATAAAAATTTATTTAATTTATTTCCCAAAAAATAAATAAATAAATAAATAAATAAATAAAGTTGTTACAAATGCTTTTTATTTCAGATAAATGCTGATATTTGGATCTTTCCATTCATCAAAGAATTCAGAAAAAAATAAAAAATAAAATACTCAACTGTTTTAAATATTGATGAACAAATCATCATATTAGAATGATTCCTGAAGATCACTGAAGACTGGAGTAATGATCGAGCGGCAACCTCGCGCTCTCTCTCGAGAAGCCAATAAGGAAATGACTAAAACTGCAATTCATCGACTGGCCGCTTGAGGCTGGCTGCAGAAGAGAGTCAGTCCCATAGACTCTCCATGTTAAAATGACCTTGAACTTTACAGCAGAAAAAACATGTTTACAGCCTGTTTCAAAAAATTATTTTGGTCTATATTGCTAATTTTGCCCTTCATGACAACTGTGAGGGGGGGTGAATTTTTTTTTTTTTAAAACTCATCCATTTAAATTATGTTAAGACTTAAAGTTCTGCATAATTAAGCGCGTGGCCACTTGAGTGACAGGTGGATTGCCGCTGCTGACAATGACGTCACGCTAGGGGGGCGTGGATTCACCAATCAGCTCCTGCCTTTTTGCCCATTTTCGATTATCCGGGGGAGTTGCGCGGTGACGCGCTGCCAAGATGGCGACAGCCCGCTCTGCACACTTTGAACTTCAAAACCGCTATTGAGGAGTCTATGGGTGACGTCACGGACACTACGTCCATATTTTTTTACAGTCTGTGGTAATGATGCTCAGAAATTCTCCTGCGCATCACAGAAATAAACTACATTTTTCAAATAAAGCAGTTATTTTAAATAGTAAAAATATTTCAAAATTAAACTGTTTTGCTTCACTGTGGATCAAATAAAAGCAGTCTTTGTGAACAGAAGAATTCTTTAAAAGAAAAACATTCTGTACAAAAATATTTTTTTTTTAAACCATTAAAAGTCTTACTGTTCAAAACTTTTGACTGGTAGTGTAATCTGGTTATTCTTATAGATTAAAATAAATGTTCTTTAGAAGTATAAAGAGTATGAAGAGTGCTCTTAGCTGCTGCAGAGAAGAAAAAAAAACGTGTTGCTGCAGACGGACTTAAAAATGCAAACTTGTCCACCAGCAGGAGGCGCTGTGAGAGCAGCAGAACCAGTGGAACGGCTGTAGTTAATCAAAGCAGCTCCGCTCATGAGTGCTTCTTTAGCAGATATAATGAAAACGGCATCAAAACTATTCTGAAGACAGTCGTCTCCCTTCAGATACACATTCATAAAAAACACCCGCAACACATTTTGATTTTAAAATTTGCAATGCTCATGTTTATTTGCAATGTTCATATTTAATGAAGTCAGATGCTACAAATAAATCAATGAATGGTAAACAATGGTAATTTATATCCAAATATCGGAGTGTTATCACGTTACAGAAAAAAATTATATCATTATAAATACTGATATTGAATTATTGTCCAGCCAATGAGGTGAGGGGCGGGACGTTCAGACGCACACTCGGGGGTTAAGCCAATCACAACACACTTAGCCGGCTAACAAATCTCCCATTGTGTATTTCTGAGGAATGGGCTTCATAAAAACATAGGAAAATAATCAAGGCATGTGTGAGAGAAGGAACAGAGCGGTCTGGAAATAAGGTAAATTATGTGAAAATAATGTTGTTGTTTTTTTGTTTTTTGTTTTTTTTTAAAACAAAGCATGAACAAGTTAGACTGCCCCCCATAAACATAGTTTGAATTACAGAAAATATCAGTTTTGGTGGGGGTCCAAGGTTATAATAGTTAATGAAAAAGAACGAAAAACAAAAACTAGAAAACATTGTTGTTAACTGAAATAAAAATAAAAACGAGGCATATATTACAAGAAAAAAAAAAAAAAAACTAAAACACACATTACAGTTTGGTAAAACTAACTAAAATAAAATAATATTATAGAGTAAATGTCCTTAGATTTCATCTTTGTCAAGGTATTTCATTCGCTATTTAAGACACACAGTGTATTCATTCACCTGCATTTCCTTTCCCTGCTCTCAGTCACTCATGCGTCTCTCACATGCGCGCGCACACACACACACACACACACACACAGCCTCCATGAGAACGAGTGTTCATTCGACGTTGAAAGCAAGTTAGAATAGTGCGACAACCTCCTCTACTACCAATGTAAACAATGAACTGTGCTGGCGGGTATCCTCCCAAAATGTTGCACTTGCCGATCACGGTGGGGATTGATATGGTAGTGGACCATGAAGGTCATAGAAGAAGTGAAGGAGCAGTAGCCCCCAATTATGGTGGGGTAATTTGGACTCTTCCCATAAACACAATCAAGCCTTGAAATAATAATTATAAAAAATAATAATAATAAATAAATAAACGGTAAACCACCCCTTTTAAGTAAGGTCTTTATACACATCTGAAAACATAGTTATGTATATTTAATTTCTGATAATAGATCGCAGAATAACACCATATTCTCTTCTTCAGAGGTGCTCAGTCCTCCTCCTGGAACTCTACCATAGCTAATCAACAGCTACGTCAAGAATAGCATTTAATATGCAAATTTTAGCATGCCTGGAATACCTAGGTAAACTACTAAAGTTGGCAATGTGACAGTGTAGATTCATTCTACAATTCAATGCACTCATCCTTTCATTACCAATGTGATGCATAAAGAAAAAAGTCATGATCGACTTTTCATCAGACTACCATAAGTTTTAGATAAAACAGTTTTACTAAAACATTAGATCATTGGCAACAGAAAGAAAATATTAATTGTTCTGAAGACAAATAAGATTTGTACACATCCACACACACACATTCAGATCTAACGTGGATTCAATATATCTAGTCATAAATCATGCAAATCATAATAATAAAAAAACAACAACAACTCTGAGTTTTCTAAATGACTAATCAAGTAGCAAGTGTTAAGGACCTTAATATTTCTAACAACAGGCCATGCAAAAACATAAAATAAAATACTAATTATGGATTCAATGGACTAGCTATGAATTCATTGTTTGAAGCCATATGGATGAAAAAAACAAAAACAACAACAAGTGTAATTAGGCTGGATTAGACAACTGTCAGAGACTACAGAACTATTACATCTGGACCCCCATAATGTCTTACTGCAACCCGAAACAATTCCAGCAATTCATAACTAATTGTTATGTTGTTATCAAAATAAATTAATACATCAAATCATGGAAGGGGCTAGCTGGTGGTTCTACCTACCTGGATGTTTTATGGCCGTGTTGACAGGACGTGCTGTTATCTGCTCCCTCGCAGGCTCCTGGAAGTTCATCCTACTGATGTACTCGATGGCTGCCTCCACGCTATGACTGTTCGTCTGCTTCAGAGCGTGAACCACCATCTCCTGTACAGATGCACACATGCATTAATATATGCATTACTACTGAGAACCAATCAAATACGCTGGCCCTCATTAACTGGCGTTTAAATACAAACGGTTAAAACCCTGCACAAGAACTGCTATTAGAGATTGCCATAAGCTCACAAAACTTTTATTGGCATTTGTGCGATAATGTTTTATTATTTCTTTGCTCTCTGTAACACTTGCCGGTGATTGGTAAGTGGCATTATGTGGTCTATGACATTTTTGGATTATGCAAACTGCGTAACTGACAGCGATCCCAGGCAAATGATTTCCTAAAGTACATAGCTGCACTAGTTTCATGTCACCTCGTATCACTGCACATGCTCTTATCACAAAACAACATAATCTGCAAATCAATATCATGTGCCCTTTTACTTTTAGTTATTTGGCAAGCAACGATGCACAAATTGGGATAATGTACATACAGTCGCTTCACACTGAGTCCTGATCACCCTGTCTGGGTGTCTGAATATACATCATACTTTACTAAAGTATTCTCAGTACAGTCATTTATATAATACAATGAAATGAACCAGTGAGGTTAAAATATTGTTTGGCCTCTTTGTCTGTCTGTACAACCACAGTAAGAGAACAAAATCTGTTTTGACAACATCTATGCACATAGACCACATGAAAGAAAAACACAAACAAACAAGGTATTTAATCTTATTGGGAAGAAATGTGTGTATCACACAAAGTGTTGCCAAGTCCAAACTGAGGCCATCCTTAAAAGTATTCTTGTTTGCCGTAACCCGACCAGCTCTGTCAATTTAGGACAGACTCAATTTTGTTTTTTTTAATTTTTTTTTTAGTCTGACCGACTTGCCGATTGTAAATATGCGTTAAGACCGACCTTTTTTTTTATGCTTCAAACAACTAATACAAAACCAATAAAATAATATTAATTATATTCAAGTATTGTAAATATAAATTTCCTAGGCTTACATACAAACGAAGGCCATCTTCTTTATTAAAAAATAAATAAATAAAAAAATAAAAACTTGTGACGTCATCTATGTTTACACTATTGGTTAACGGATGTCACACTATGCTTCGCTTTGTCTCATTCACTGTCAGAGTCAACTGTTCTCGCTTGGTAATGATGGCTGCGGCGGCAGTAAACAAAATGTTCACGGTCACTGTTCAAAGTCATACGGGTTCGGGCACCATAATACATCTAAAACAATTCATTAAAACATCTCGACACCGCTTTAACTTGGCACGAAGTTCTGGAACCATCCCTTCTCCCTTCTAGTCTAAAACTGTGACTGTGTCGACTGTCACTTTATGTTCGAAAAACTATTGCATGAATCGATTGGACCAACCAACACAAGTTTTGAAAACGAAAATAGGAAATTGATTTTAACGACCTTCTCTTGTAGCGTCACACAGCAGCTGCAGCTTCGGACACGCACGCATAACAGCAAATAATACTTTTGCACACTGTTTCTCTTTTTACAACAGAAATGTGAATTCTGCCGGTATTCAGACGGTCTCATACAGATTCGGGCTAGGGTTGTCAAAATAGCTGAAAAAACAAATTCAAACTTTTTACTTACATATGATCAAATTTTGAATTGTATTCAAATTTAAAATACATAATTTCAGTTAGGGTGAAGAAAAGCTTTTTGCAAAAACCCAACATAAAGTCTCGAAATATTTTTAGAAAATTAAATTAAATACATTAATTTTACATGTCTTTCTAAACATGCAGCTCTCTTGTGCGAGACACGAGTCCAACGGTGTCCCTCTATAAAATGGGCGAAATATGCACTCTGTGTGAAGCGCTTGGTTTCAGTTTTGATATAAACAAGATTTTCTCCACATTGATGTTCTCTCTCTTTTTTTTTTTTTTTTTTTTTTGAAGTGGCTTCAACTGGATAGGCTAACATAACATAACCTTATAATGCAATGCCACATATATCGTCATCGCATCTCGTGCGCTACTGATAAAGATCAAGTATACTTCGGCCTTCCACACACTGTCTGCATTATGTCTTTTTCGTCATCTGCGTACGGGCATTTTTTGAGACAAGAGGTGAAAGATGAGACAGCAGTGTCGAGCTCGTCCGCCTTTGAAAGTTGTGTAAACACAGCTGTGCGCGCGGCGAGATGGAATGGAACACGGACTGTGAATACCGGAGCTCATAAGGCAGCTTCCTTAATGCACACCTAAAATTGTGTGAATGTGGATTTTTATTTTAAATTCAATGAATATTCGAAATTCTATTTTTTTTGGACAGCCCTAGAATCGGCGTATACGATTTATTGTTTTTGTTGACATTTCTAATCGTAAACAGCCATGTTGAAGCCTGCAGTAAATGTTTTGCATTATGGCAGTCCACTCTGCTTATTGTTTTTCGAAAATGTTGCACTCCTGTTTGTCATTGTGTAAATAACTTCACGCCAATAAATAATCAGAAATATTGGTCTTTACATTCGTCCTGCCTGTTGTCCGTGGATTTACCTATATTAGTGTTATTTGCTGTATAAAACTTATTTAAACATGCAAAATCGGTTTTACAATTGATTCAATGAAACAGGATTTTTTTTCACAAAAGTGACAACACAAGAAAGCAAAGTAAACGCTCTCTCATTTGTAGGTTGCATTGGATGCAAGTAAAACAGTACCTCACTTTTTTTTTTCTTCTCACCTGAAATTCATGCAATAATCATGTTTTTGACAATGATTTAAATTTGTTTGTGGTCTATATAGCCTGCATCAAAATGAGGTTTGCAATTATGCGACCGAAGGCACAGGTTGAAGACCCAGTCAGTGACGTCACGATATGCTAATTTGTTTAAATTCATACCTGTCATCACATCACCAAAATTTACTTTTTTTTTTTACATTGAAAGTTACAAAAAAAAAAAAAAAAAAAAAAAAAAAATTATATATATAGGCCGACCCCTTTTTTTTTAAAAAACATTACTGTTACTGCAAACCAAAATATTTTTAAGGATGGCCGAAGCTACTCTAACACTCTTTCAGCAGGTTTAAGCGACCACAAGAACATGATATTTAGCCCCTAAAATGTGTATTTTACCCCTCAGAACTCTATTTTTACAGATCCTCCAGTTTTTGTTGTGATAGTCTGGCAGCCCTTCCCTCAGTGTTAGTGAGCATCGGAGTATGACACGTTGCGCTCGTGTCTCCAACCAAAGCTGGTCTGGCAACATACCATTTCTGTCATTCCTCAAATAAGTGAATGACAATTATTAAGTGACTGTAGAGAAAACTCCCAGCACAAATTATTAATATGACATATTTGGTGGTGGTGGTGGTGGGGGGGACAAACTTGTATGTTCTCAGTAAAATCTCAGTATGTTCCATCCAGATTACCTGATCGAAGCCAGCGTCCTGCAGCTTCTGCAGCATGTGTCTGTTGATATCTGCATTGTTTCCGCTGGAGGAAGCCTTATTAGCAAACGGTATGAGTGATTCGCGGATCTCCTGCAGTGCTCGGTGATGCTGGGGGTTCCTAGGGTTGTTGCTGCGCCCCTGTTGTCTGGGATCGTCCGGCGGTCCCTTCCCAATGCTCACGTCAGCTCTGGGAACGTCTGCCGACCGGGACAGATTCCTCAAGCTCTCTCGGATCTCCTGCAGCATCTGTTGACTATTGCCACCGCTCGCAGGGAACGTGTTGGGTCGCATCTGTCTGTATCCCTCGGGTTTCTCGCCCCTCTTCATGTAAGTATGTTAAGTGCCAAGGTGGTGAAGAAGAGACTCCTGGGTGCAAGTGTGAAACTGTCTGGACTTCAGCGTTTGGCCTGCACACTACAGAGACATCAGTAAACATGCATGAGGGAATACAGAAGAATCATTATAAACACTAACATAACTTCAGCTGCATGATTAAAGCTTGTAACAGCTACATGGATATACTCAAAAAAAAAGAAAAGAATGAAGGACTATGCTTTTTTTTTTTTTTACGTGTTTCTTCATTGGATTTTTACTTTGTTTTAGTGATATTGATAGTTCAAGGCCATAAAACCCCATTCAGTTTTGTGGTAGGTGTAGATATGCCTTTCTAAAGCTTACAAATATTTAAGGCTAAATTAAAAGCCCATCAACACCAGTGATTATGATGATCATAATAAGTTACTGAAGTGCTAATTACGATATATGAATTTCTCTTTAATCTAAATTCGGCCCACTGCATGTGTCTGTGATGTTTAGTTAGGCATCTCTATAGGTTTTAAAACACAGTCGCTGTGTCCAATTGATTCACGCTCTGTTAATTCAGCTCGGCCTGAAACTGCTGAAGAGTGCAGAAGTATTGCCACATGAAGCCCTTAAAAAGTTAAACCTTATTCCCATTGAATAACGACTATTTTACGGCTGATAAATCATTTATGAATCGGTGCAACAGGTGACTGAGGCCTAAAGCTGAGGCGATAGCATACTGCTACCATACACCGTAGACAAACGAAATACGTTCACCTACCATTTACTGTTGGTGAGGCATCGTGTTTGGACATGTATAGACCCCTGTGAGCTTTTAAATCGCGAGCACCTCCTCTGCTGTGTCTGACAGATACATGTATTTGTTGACGGAATGTCTGCCTCTCTTCGGTATTTACTGTCGTCTTGAGTTTTACAACGGCTGTCATGACATGCGCGTCACAAGAGCCCGGATGTTGTAAAACCCCTTTAACTCCGCCCCCAGAGGACTCCCTTCTGTGTGGTCGCGACTCGCGAGTCAGTAGAAGCGAAGCGCCCCGTTTGTCACATAATAAATTTACCTCCTAACCATGATTTGTTTCCAACATATTCACCTATATTTTGAGTTGACTACGAAAAAGAGATATTCTAAATGATAAATACTTTTTCGTCACAACACTGTAATGTGGTCATTTCTGGTCTTCCTGGGGTCTCTATTATTTTTCTCCAAGTCAAGAAACACTATTGTGCAGTTTTTCATCAGTTAGTTGTCCTAAAACCAAAATGTGTTCTTGTCTCAGCCAGGACAACTTTGATGAACTTCTTGTGCATGTAATGAGTTATTATTAATTTGCATACAAGTCTTTTTTCACACAGTATTTTGTATTTGTATAGATGTATTTGTGCTTTTATCACTCTATATGTCAAGCTTGATCTCACACACAATACAGCAGTAGTGACGATTAGTTTAAAACATGAAGAATTTGTATGTTTCTAGCGCACACATTGTTTCACTTCCGATGATGTTGATAATTCATATTGCAAAAGGTGGTTAATTTTAGTCTCTACTTTGGTAAACTCTTTCAATAAATTGTTGACTGATGCATTTGTTCAACCATCGTAGCTATGAGAAGCCTATGCAAGTAAATATTGGCTTTGACAAAACACCACTTGCAGGTCAATTAACTTTTATTATGATCCCCATCATTGTATCCAAACTCACAGAGTACTTCAACAAAACTAGACACAGACGGGCTGTACACATGGCCATTTTAATGATTTGATCATTCTGGTGTAGTTTCAACCAACTGGACAAAGCTATTTAGCATATAAAAATATTCCAAGCCTTCTCTTTCATACATGTTTTGGGTCCGTGATCAAACAGGAAGTTGTCTGTGGACGTACACGGCCTCTCCGTCAGTGCCGCACACTAAACACTGCTCCAGCACATCGAGGCTGTTGACAGACAGTGTCTGGCTGGGCAGCATGTGAGTCGCCTCCAGTCTGTTTCTGCTGGAGTCCCCAGCAAGCCAAGCGCTGACCACAGAGTCGTCCTCCCCGGGCAGCGGCACGGCACTGTGAGAGACCACCCTGCTGTTCCAGCCCCCTGAAACAAACCAGGAATCACAACAGCACATGAACAGACCAACTAAGAATAAAACCGTCATAGTCACAGTAGCTTTACTAGTCCATATGTGACCCTGGCCTGGACCACAAAAAAAAAAAAAGGAGATTTTTACATTATCTGAAAGCTGAATAAATCATTTCCACACACACAGAGAACTATAATTTATGGGATTCACTCCAGTCTTTAAATGCGGATGTTAATATCCTAATGATTTTTGGCATAAAATAAAAAAATATATATAATTTTGACCCATACAATGTTTTTTTTTTGGCTATTGCTACAGGTATTCCCCAAAAACTTAAGACACACATGATCAGACTAACCGGTTTAGCTTTGCTTCTTAAGCAACATAAGAGGAGTTCAAATTGTTATACAATTGCAGGATTGAATCATAGAAAGTTCATTATATGAATGTGTGCTATATGAGAAGAAAACAACAGAAGGAACAGAACTGTATGTATCTCGGGTGATGGGTGTCAGACTGGTACGACTGCGATTAGAGCCAGAAATATATAAACAAAAACTTGAGTGCACCTTTTTTACCTTGACACACAAAAAAAACAATATAACACGGCGAGCATCTCAAATGAATCTCCTGTGATCACTTGCGATGAGATTTCACAGAGAAAAATTAGAAAGGAGGCAAATGAAAAGGGATAACCGAAGGCAACAGAAATGTATTGTTATAGTACAATAAATCGAAATAAATTTAAAGATGTGAGTGAATCTGATAAATGATAGTTTTTTGTGTGTATGAAACGGATCTCACTCTCAAAACAACCATATCAACGTTTTACACTCTCAAAATGAAACCTGTTATTTTCAACAGAGCTGTCATGTTTCATTTATGTTTGAAAGATTAAGTGTATAATATGGAAGTGTTGCAACATTTATTAAGTCTCTTTGGGCTCGGCTCATAAAGCAATGCAGTTTATGCAGTTAAAGGCAGGTGCAGGTCACAATATTTTGGTTTGTGGCTTATTGCCAAGATAACGCGCTGGGATTTAGATTTATTATGGTCTTATTCTTATTTCTTTATTGCAAGATTAAATACATCATCATTAAAAGCTAATTTCATAGTTTATTTCCATAGACTGATGATGATTTTTCAGTAGTACAATGCAGTTGTCACTCCCATAAAGTATTGCTCTGTGTGTACAAAACAAACATTGAAAACCAAATCCATCTGCAGTTTGTTTAAGGCATTTAAGACATGACTCGGCCAGGTGTAAATGCATCTGGCTGTTGTTATAGATGATCTACATCAGCAACTTGACGCACATGAGCAAACAATCATGGATGAGATGTAGCAATTGGTTTGAAAATTCATCTATGGGAATAATACTTTTTTTTGTTTTGTTTACATGGTCAAGTATAAATGCAATGTGCATATTAAATCAGATAATGATCTGATCGATACCAATATTGATGTTGTTATAGTTGTGAGGGAGTCTTGTCTTACTCTGTAGGAGTGTGCTCATGTCCGACCCGGAAGTCGTCTCCCAGTGGAGCAGAGAGCCATCCTCGGAGCATGTGAACAAGTGATTGGGGTTTGATGGATGGAAATGTACTTCCCACACTGTAGAGAAATCAGATCAGAATCATTTTCTGTCCTTGTTAATGATATCAGTTGCTTGCAAATTAAACTGGCCAAGACTTAAACTAAACTGACGAATAAGGTTTTTCCTACTGTATATCTTGTGTAATATCGCTTAAAAAAACCTGTTAACTTTTAGGCGACCGTGTAAGTAATCAAGTTACAATCAGGAATGTTATAATGAAACTGAAGCAGCGACAGATCTTTGCTTTAATATTGTGATGTACATCCAAATGAAACAGATTATCGAAAAAGAAAAAAAATGCAGGGTGGGGACTTGGTTCTGTGCATCAGTTGTTGATTGGATTTTGAGTCTTCGTTATGACTGATTAAACATTGTGAGGTCAAAACATAAAAAAAAGAAGAAACAATGCACGGATGAATTGCAGTTTCAGTTTCAGAGCATCGTTCTAAATGTATATATTTTGCATATATATGAGATTTTATATATATATATATATATAATATATATATAATTCGAAGGGTACTCACTTTCCGCTGAATGTGCCTCTATGAGAGAGAAGGGTGTATTGCCCTGCCTCACGTCCCAGATACACAGCATCCCATCCTGTCCTCCAGTGGCCACTATGTGCTGCTGGTTTGGGTGTTTATCCACACAATGCAAGGGCACTCGGTCCCCAGTGCTGCATCAGCAGAAGAAAATGTAATAAGATATGAACAAAGAAGGGAAACCAACTTAAGATCCAACTTTTTTAGCTCTTTCTAGAACGCTGGCAAATCAGCTCGAATGGAAATAGTTATTTTTTGTCGACATGTAATCATCTAAGGCTTTGTGGCAAAAAAAAAAAAAAAAAAGCTGCAAAAATACAAGAGTTACATACATAAAATAAAAATTCGGCAAGACTTTTTGAATTAAAATATAATAAAAATTCTAAAATGTAAATAAGCTTGGGTAACTTCTTAAGATGTTAAAACATTAATAGTAAAAAAAATCTGTCAATGCAGAGTTTACTGGAACAGGTAATCAGCAATTAATCAAAGTGTTCAATCATTGGGAATTATAATGAGAATTTGGAAATTAATAAAAACGTCACAATTGCCTTCATGCAAAATATTATTTCTTGATTCTAGGGGAAAATGGATGCGTTCTTTTCGGTTTTATGGAGATTTAAATAAATACAGTTTTTCTTCATAGAATAATCCTAATGTTTTTCGACTAAGTCTAATGTGAGCGAATCGTACAGAGAGAGAATTTGTGCAGGACTGTCACTCTGCTGTCTGAAGTCCCACATCTTCAGCTGACCGATGGAGTTAACCGTGAGAACCTCAGTCGTCCTCAGGAACGTGACGGCGTGAATCGTACTGCTGTCTGCGTGTTCTGTTGAAAGCCAATAACACAGTCCTGTCCGTCTACTCATATCAATCACAGGTCAAATGTAATTAAGGCACAAGTTAACCCAAAAATGAAAGTTCTGTCTTGATTTACCCTCATATACAAAGACGTAAAAAACACTACAATTAAAGAAGACACTGGATTAAATTGTAGCTTTTTTCCCCATTTAATTAGGATTGTGGCTTGTGTGTCAGCTCAGAAAATCTGAAAATTAAACATGTGGCTAGTTTGTGATGTGATGGGTTGTCTGAGCCTGAAACTATCATCCAGTGAGATCCTTCAATCTGCAGCCAGTTTATAAGTAGACATATCTATTTGAATAAGACCACCTCCGAGCCATTTAAGCACATATGTTTATCCCTTTAAGCAAAACTTTTCTCCACAGATAACACTTAAGCAGTGAATAAAACAAGTCCATGACTTGTGTTCTATTGTGCAAATATTCTAGATCAATACTGTAGCTTTTTTGTGAAGAAAAGACTTTCAGAATTCATTATTTTCATTCACTATTTAATCTCTAAAAGGACGGAACTCTAAAAGGAGGAAAAGGAAAGTCTGTTAATCCAGATTCACACCAATGATATTCTCTAGAAGATCTGGAAATCATATAGTTCTTTTTTTTTTTGTAATTTTTTGGAGCTTGCAAGGACTAGTCACCATCCACTTTCACTGAAAAACAATTTTTTGCATTCCATGGATGAAAATCATACAGGTTTGGAATATGGCAAGCACATTAGGAAGGGTAATTATAACAGAATATCCATTTTTAGGTCAACCTGAAGAAAATTAAACTGTTCATATATTAAATCTTGCTACAAAGAAAGTCACAAAAGCCTTACCAATGACACGGACCACTTCAGTCTGATCTGCTTTGTAAAGAACAACTCGTCCATCCTCACCCACAGACACTAGTTCAGGGCTTCTGCACACGACTGCGGTGCAGGGCGCAGGATCACAGGAGTATCCATGAGCCCGGTCCCACACGTGAGCCAGAGACAGAGCCTGAACACAATCACAACCGTCAGACGCTGCTGGGCATGATAAGATATCAAACAGACAAGACACATACCTGACAGTCCGGCTGAAGCTTAAAGATGGTCACAGCTCCGCTGGATGATGCAGAAACCAGTCGCTCTTGATCTAGAAACTACACAGATCACGCAGAGGACGGTTTTATTAGTCCACAAACTAAAGACCTCACTCTCTTTTCTGACTCTGATGAAATGCATCGCAGGCAGCATTTAAATTATGGTTTGAAACCGTTATGAAGAGGTTTCGGCTTAAATTTTTGATTTAAACAAGACAAATATGCATGAAGCTAAAGGAATGAGTAGAACATAAAAGTTTTTTTCTCAACATTTATTAATACTCATCAATGATTTTATTAGTTTAGCACCTATTTGAGATGAGTAAATACCTGCAAAAAAAAGAAAGAAAAAAAGGCCTGACCTGCCAAAGAAGTGGCTAACCAGCCTGATGACCAGCTATGACCAACCAGCTGAGACTGGTTTTAGCAATTGTTTCTTCAGCAGGGATATTTTCCAAACATGCAGGCTATAACAGTTGCAACGGTGACCCCTTTTATTATTATTTTTACACAAACACACACACTAACAGAACTCTCTCTGCGCATGTCACGAGGGCACGCGCACGCAGTGGCGTAGGAGCAGCATGTTGACGCTCACTCACCTGCAGGTCCATCACATCCCCATCATGCAGAGAGTCACACAGTAACTGCGGCTCTTCATCAAACTCTCCGTCAGTGTTAGAGGCTCCATGGTCTCCCACTGACCAGATCGACACTCTGTTATTCTGCAGACACACAGTGAATTATGAGTACGAGCGAAACATTAATGTGACGTGCACTGTTTGACTTCATCTGAACTAGCACTCTTGCCTCATTGTCCCAGGATCCTGCGGCGAACACTTCTGGCTGCTGTAATAAAGCCGCAGAAATCGGCCGCCAGCGCGTCTTACTGATCTTCTGCGAGATGTATTTGGCTATCGGGTCCATGGAATCTTGGTGTGCTCGTGTTGACCTGTTGTTTAGTTCGGTCTGCTTCTCGTGTAGCAGTGTCTCCCGCCACATCCGCCTGCCGTGTGTGCTAAGTACGGCGGCCTCAAAGCACCAAACGCGATTCGGTTTTGATAAAACTGTCCCGCTGCTGTTCACATTTAGTTCAATTCAAAGCAGCGTCACAGAAAATTTTATTTCTGTCTTCCCTAGTTGTCTCAGATTTAATTAATAATGTAGTTTGTAATATAAACATTATTATTATTATTTTAGTTGTATTTTTATTATTATTATTATATTTATTACACTATTACCTTTTATTAAACTGATGCATTTAGCAGACGCTTTTATTCAAAGCGACTTACATTGCATTCAGGCTAAAAGTTTTGACCTAACATGTAAACATCAACAAAGCAAAGGTTTGTGATATCACTCAGGACATTACAATAGAGCTTGAAATCGTTTATAAAATAAGAAAAGTTTGGTTTGGAGCCTGCATTTCATTTCATGAATATTAAACTTTCCCATTAAAATTTGTTATTAACCTGTCTAAAATCCACAATCATTGAAGTGTATAATTACAACAAATTAACCCAACTTCAGATAAATATATATATATATATATATATATATATATATATATATATATATATATATATATATATATATATATATATATATATATATATATATATATAAAAGCTCCACGTCAATGCAAAATATTTTTGTATGGATACAATGACATTGTTTTCATTTTTACATTTACATAAATCACAGCATATGTTTTACTGAAAATATTCTATGCATTATTTTAACAAAGGCAAATATTTAAACCTCTGACTTTTTTGTGAAGTATTAAATTACGCCACACTAATGCAACTAAAAATCAGCTAAAAGAAAACACTCATCTGCTTGCGAAACTGCCTTTATTTCCCTCTATGTAAACAGCTCGACTTAACCATGATCAAAAGCACTGTTGTATTTTGACTGCTGCACTCCGCTTCGCATTTAGAAAGCGATGTGGTAACTCCCATTACTTTCCTGCAGGGACCTATACTTGACCATATGGGCGAATATCGTACAGAACGCAGCAGTGTATTTTTTTTTTTTTTTTTTTTTTTTTGAACAAACATAGCAGCAAATACAGTTTAATCTACAAAAACTAAAACTAAAGTAAAAAGCAAGTAAAATAGACAAAAGTAAAATAATAATAAAAAATAATACATTTACAAAATAATAATAATAATTGAGCCAGGGGTAACATATCCTTTAAATAGATTAAAGAGAGATAGACACGCCTCGAGTCCCTTTTGTTTACATTATAAAAAAAACATAAATATTATACTTTGTGCATAAAATAACTGATTTTAAAGGAAGAAGATATAGTACTCAAGTAATATTTAAGGTCATTACAAAAGACAATAAAAATAGGTTTGACAGACAAAAATTTACACTGGAACAGCAGTGGATGTGTGCCGCAGGACACGCGTGGTGACGTAACCGCGCTGCACGTGCTGACGCTCGTCGGGAGAGCGGTGTGCGCATGCGCGGCGCTGACAGCCGCACTCGACCTGATCCGCAGAGTGTGTTAATAATGGCCTGGAAATCCGGAGGAGCGAGCCACGCGGAGCTCGTCAACAACCTCCGCAGTGAGTTGTGCTCCTTCTGCATGATTAAAAGAGCAGAGTCAGTCATTATCCATGCAGCGCTTAGCAGCGGGGGTTTGTTTACGTCGCTGTGAGCGCGCCTCTGTAAACTAGCATCGCCAGTGAGGGGAAAGTGCGCTGATGCGGGTTAGGATGACATGAGTCCACCTCAGCTTCGTTTCTGTGTCTGTTTCTGTTTCTGTTTCAGACAAACAAATGGTGGATGCTGTTTAAAACTTACAGCGCGCTTCAGTTTTATCAGCTAAGTTAGCTGCTAGCAGTCTAATGTGATCGTCTCTGTTAAAACACTTCCAGATAATGTGCTCTATTTAAACGATCGCTATAATATTTACATTTCGGTTCATATTTTATATTGCTTTGCCTGAACAAACGTATGGTTTTGTTCACGTCGATGACACAGCAGCACCCGTGTTAGCATGCACGTACTGGATCTAGCATTAGCTCGTTCCTGCAGTTAAATATATTGTGCATCCAATAAAGAATTAAGCACATTTTTTCCTAATGTGTAGTTGTATAATGTTCGTATGTGCAGTTTTATGTGGGGTTGTTCAGTGGGCGTGGCACAACACATGCTGCTGATGTAATTGAGCGATGACGTCATTATGGATTTCATGCATCTGCGTTTTTGTACTTTGAGTCTTGATATTATTAATGCCGCGTACATTAATTACACAATGACACCATTTCTAATCAAACATCATCATCTCACTAAAAATATCTGGAGAATGTATATAATCTATTTATAAAATTATTATAAAATATATTTTTTTAAAGTCTGACAGTTGACCACTGGACAGAGAGACTAATAATACTGGAGTGGCATGTAACTCATCCTCCTGAACTCCTGGCTTTATTCTGAGCTCAAGTGGTCAGTGTGCTATATTTAGTGCTGCTCACTAAGACAAGTATTACGGTTACTGTTCCTGCTGCTTAGGGTTAGTGATTTGAACTCCTAACTTAAACTTGTGCTACCAATGTTTTGAGTTTAGTGGTTTCAAACACCACTGTGAGCTGGATCACTCTTGGTTGCATCATGCAGGTTGTGCTTATTCACTTTGTGCTACAGAAGTAGTCAAGTCGAAATTTGATCACATACCTGCTGCCATTACCAGACAAAAAAAAAAAAAAAAACAGATGACAGCTGTGTTTAAAGGCAGGCAAATGAGCGGTCTGTTAAAGTTTACATTTAAAAAAAAACGGGCACCGTCCCGGACAGTGAGTGACATTACATATTTAGATTAAATCTAATTTCTCCCAGTCATTGTTAAAAAACAAGCAAGCAAAATCTGTTAGCAAGCGATCGTGAAGCGGTTAGGCGAATCTTTCCACCTAAGATCCACCCATAAAACCCTCACAGTGTTTACTAACTGACAAGGATCTGTTCTCCAAGAGCTTATAGATTTGGACTATGCTGTGCATACTGCATATATATATGAATATGCGCTCCCACTGGACTTTTCAAAATAATTTGATAGACACAACTACATAATCTCTAAGAAAGGTTAAGATAAATATACATAGACACAGACGGTCAGACTGTGAGTGATTATCTTTCTGAAAGTGTAAATGTGTAGTATTTACTAAGTTTAAATATTGACAAACTGCTATTAATAGTGTGCGAGTTTTGAATACCAGGATTGCTGACGTGCCACAAGGTTTTGCTACTCCAGCATTTCTGGTTCATTACTGTAAGCTTGCAGAATGATGTAGTGTTAATGTGTAGCATAGACGAATTATCTCACATGTCTCTTGTTGTTTATCCCTGCATACTTCATGGTAACATTAAAGGATTAATTGGTTATTACTTAGCTGCTTGCGTTGCATTTTTACATGACGTGATTTAACATTGCATACATGACTGGAGACTTGACAGAAAAAAGAAAAAAAAAATGTATGAATGTATAAGTAGAGCATGACACTAGCAATACTAAGGTCATGGAGTTTCCTAGGAAATGAATTAACTGAGAAAAATATTTACCTTGAATGCAGTGTCGCTTCGGGCGAATTGTCTGCCGGATGCATGAATGTAAATGAATGACTGACAAAACAGAAACAGATTAAGAAGCTTCTTCTTTAGACACAAAAGGAGATTTTTTTGTCACTGCTCTTTATCATACAATAAACGGACCGTGAATTTGCACATAGGGTTCTCAATTGAGGTTCTCTCTGAGCTGATATTTAAAAAGCTTGTTCATTTTATATATATATATATATATATATATATATATATATATATATATATATATATATATATATATATATATATATATATATATATATATTAGTATTAACACATCAATCTTGAATGTGTTTGTGTTTATTTTTCTCCAGAAAATGGCATCATTAAATCGGACCGTGTGTATGAAGTTATGTTGGCCACAGACCGTGCACACTTCTCCAAATGTAATCCATACATGGACTCGCCACAATCTATAGGTAAGCCCCAGTCCAGAATCATTATTGTATTGGCACAATGTCATCTACAGCTATAGATAATAGCGTCTGATGTGGCCAAGGCTTAGCAAGACATCATTTCTGGTTTCTGTTTTTACACCATATACACCAACCACATCATGTCCCTGCATGTCTGAAATAAAAGGGATTTATTAATTCATTGGAACAGTCTTGAACTGACGTTCTAAAGTACATCCGCTTCTCTCCAGTGTAGATATCTTTAAGCTGATTTCAAAGCCAAGTCATGTCTTGCAGTAAAGACACAATGGACAAAAACAATCTGGTGGTTCTGTGGATGTGTTTTCTCTTTGGGATGAAAGGGTTTCTTTTAATTTGTTGCAGGTTACCAAGCAACAATCAGTGCACCGCATATGGTAAGTTAAACTGCTTTAGAAACATTTGTAGTTGCAGTAACTGGCCTGTTCTGTAGGGCTCTGATGAACGCTCCTCTGTGTGCTGTAGCACGCGTATGCTCTGGAGCTCCTCCATGATCATCTGTATGAAGGAGCGAAGGCTCTGGATGTGGGATCAGGCTCCGGGATCCTGTCCGTCTGCTTCGCCAGAATGGTGAGTCTCTCACTGCCAACCGAAAATAAAATGTAGAGTGATGGCATGCAAGCAGTTATGATGACTCATGAATTACTTTAGTTCATTTTATAGCATAAACTGTTTAGTCTCAAAAGTTAGTCATCTATCATATACATATATATATGTGTGTGTGTGTGTGTGTGTGTGTGTGTGTGTGTGTGTGTGTGTGTGTGTGTGTGTGTGTGTGTGTGTGTGTGTGTGTGTGTGTGTGTGTGTGTGTGTGTGTGTGTGTGTGTGTGTGTGTGTGTGTGTGTGTGTGTGTGTATATATATACATACAGTTGCAATCAAAATTATTCAACCCCGTTGACTTGCAAGACAATTTGCTGTGGAGGATAACATTTTATGAAATCAATTTAACAAAGGCATCAGTAAAGTATTAGAGAAAGTTTGTTAATATACTTTTGAGTGATTCTGAGAATGGAACATTGATGAATCATGATGAAATTCGAATTGGCTCTAAACATTCATGTTCAAAATTATTCAACCCCCTTTGTGCAGAATCTTTTATTCTTTAAAATCTCCAATAAACGCTGTCTGTAAGTGTTTAGAAGCTTCTGTCACCTCTCTACTACAGTTTTGGCCCATTCCACACCTGAAAAAGCTTTCAGATAACTGATAATCTTTCGTTTTCACATTGCCACTGCTTTCTTCAAATTCAACCAGATATTGGCAGGAGTGGCTCAGTGGTTCATGTAGGTTGTCTACAAACCGGAAGGTTGGTGGTTCGATCCCCGGCTCCACCTGACCAAGTGTCGATGTGTCCTTGAGCAAGACATCTAACCCCAGCTGCTCCCGACGAGCTGGATGGCGCCTTGAATGGCTGACACCAGTCGGTGTATGAATGAGTGTGTGAATGGGTGAATGTGAGGCAAATTGTAAAGCGCTTTGGATGGCCATGTGTTGAAAGCACTATATAAATACAGTCCATTTACCATATTTAAAATGAGAATTAAGCCTGGAGACTGAACAGGTCACTCAAGTACATTCTATGACTGATCCCTGAACCAAGCAGAAGTACATTTGGATGTGTACTTTGGGATGACTTTCCTGCAGGAAAGTCCATTGATCAACAGCTTCAGTCTTTGCACCAAAGGCATCACAATTCTTGTCAAAATGGCCTGATACTTCAAAGAATCCATGATGTCCTTCATACAGTCATGATTTCCACTTCCTTCTACAGTAAAGAAACCCCATAACAGAACTGATCCACCTCCAAGTTTGAGGATGGAGATGGTGTTCTTCTGCTTATGAGCTTTGCCTGTTTTGCAGCAGACATACCGCTGATCCATGGGTCCAAAAAGTTCCAGTTTGGTCACATCACTCCATATAACATTCCTCCAGAGCTCCACAGGTCTACACAAATGAATTTGATCAAGTTCAAGTTGTCCTTTGTTCTTCTTGATCAAGAGTGGTATTCTACAAGATGTCTCAACATAAAAGCAATACTTGTCTAGTGTTCTTCTTACACACTGCTTTGAAATGGTTTCCCTCCTTTCATCGGGTCATCTTGCAAGTCTTTGGCTTAACATTGCAGATTTTTCTCAGTCGCTCTGATTTAACATTTTATGATATTGTGCTTTTTCTTCCACAACCTCAAATATTTTCTGGTAAAAAAAACACTTTAAGCTAAGGAATAAGGCTGAGAACTGTGTCTCTAAGAATTTTAAATGTCTTAGAAATCGTAATATAGCCTTTGCCTTTCTAAAGTACTATGATATTTATTCTCTTTTAGATTTTGTGAGATCTCAACTTCAACACATGCTTGGGCTAACTGTATGTGTAACAGCTCAAGCTAATTCTTTTTTTAATAGAGTTTCTAAAAGCTTAATTGTGTTTTGAGACTGTTTTATTCCCCACCATGCAAATAAGTGATTTAAAAACAGCAATGTTGAATTCCTCCGTTTCTGAAATGAACATTAGTTCCTGCGTTGGTAAGAATATTTGTGTAAAAACGAATTCTGTAATTGGATATGGATATTGAATTAAGTAAATTCAGTGCTACACTTTGTGACGAATCATTCAAGTGCTTCTGCCAGTCTGGACCTCCACAGTGTGCGGGTGGTTTGAAGTGTGTGTGTTTACAGTGGATGTGTTGTGGTGTTTTACAGGTTGGGCCGAAGGGGAAGGTGATTGGCATCGATCATATAAAGGAGCTTGTGGATGATTCCATAACTAATGTCAAAAAAGATGACCCTAGTTTGATCTCTTCAGGGAGAATCAATCTCATTGGTTGGTCTGCTTACCCATCTCTGGTCTCTTGCAGTTGTTTTATACATTTCTATACATATATATAATCTATTTATCACATTTAAATCCATTGCAGAAAATGTTTTAAAAACTACACAGAACTAGCCATTTGTTATGTCATGACATTTATCAGACAGTTGTGTAATCAGAGACAGTACGCTATAGGAACAGAACAGGGATATGGGCTTATCTGAGTTGCTGTGTAAATGTTGTCTGTATGTGTGCAGTTGGAGATGGAAGAATGGGCTTTACAGAAGAAGCACCTTATGATGCCATTCATGTCGGAGCCGCAGCTCCCACGGTGCCACAAGCAGTATGTTGCTTTCCAATCACTACAACACTTTGAGACCTAGCCATCTCTGAACCTTAAACTGTATCTTTAAAGGAATATTTCACTCACAAATAAAAATTGTCGGTAACACTTTAGTATAGGGTCCAATTCACACTAATAACTAGTTGCTTATTAGCATGCCTATTATTAACATATTGGCTGTTTATTAGTGCTTATAAAGTACATATAATGCATGACATCCATAATCCTACCCAATACCCTAAACTTAACAACTACCTTATAAACTATTAATAAGCAGCAAATAAGGAGTTAATTGAGGCAAAAGTCATAGTTAATGGTAAGTTAATAGTGAGAATTGGACCCTAAAATAAAGTGTGACCAAATTGTCATCATTCATGGATCTGGATGTTCACGTGTCTCGTTCTCATTGTTTGTGTGGTAGTTGCTGGACCAGCTGAAGCCAGGGGGGCGTCTGATTCTGCCGGTCGGGCCAGCGGGAGGGAACCAGATGCTGGAGCAGTATGACAAATTGGAGGATGGCAGTACCAAAATGAAGCCACTGATGGGCGTGATTTACGTGCCTTTAACAGACAAAGACAAGCAGTGGTCAAGGTGGAAGTGACTTCCTGTCCTCTGTCCCTTCTCTCTTCTAGGGCACAGGTGAAACGGTGTGGTCTGCAGCAGACAGAGTGTGCATTTGCCGCTTGTCATCTTTTTTGCTGCTCCATACCATGATGAAGAGCTGCACAGTGTTTTTTTTTTCTTTTCTTTTTTTTTCTTTAACCCATCAGCCTGATTTAAAAAAAAAACAAAAAAACATAATGTTTTAAATTTCTGGTTTGCCGTTAACTGCTGGAATGGGCTTGAGTGAGGAGTCATGAAAGAATGAAGACGTCCAGACCAGTGTTGAGTACTCGAGACTCGGTCTTGGACTCGGTCTCGAGACCGTATTTTAATGGTCTCGGTCTTGTCATGGACTCGTGTGCATTTTGACTCGGTATTGACTCGGACTCGAACATATTAGGAATCGGACTTATGCCCGAGTCCACTCGAGTCCCAATCAAAATATTTCATGATTATTCTACTGTATGTTAATGTTTATTTAAATTGATTCAAATGATTGACACATCCAATGACTGGTGATTTTCTTTTGTCGTGAGACGTTAGGCCAGCAACACAATGCGTGGCGTGTCTGTTTTTAATTCGGCTCCCATGTTAACAGGTTAGATCTTGCAGACTGCCTGCGTGAGACGTGCGTAAAACCCGTGCATGCTAGAAATAGAACCGGCGCCTATTTTTCACGCCACACGCGTGCATGTTGGAAGCGTTTCCAGGCAAAATATACTAGGAAAATATGTTTATATGTCATTTTGTACACAAATACATGTTAATTCATGACATTTAGATATTTGAAAGTCTATAGGTTGACATAAATTCAGATATAAATGTAATTTTAAAAATAAATTAATAATGATCGATTGTCAAATATTGCACCTGTCAAACATACTCCATTTTGCCGTCAATACTGTTGACGGTGTCCTGTCAGTAGGTGTGTAAAAAAAAAAAAAAAAGTTGATATTGTTGTCATGAAGACAAGATCCTGGTTTTTCGGCGGCCTCCCTCTGTCACCTACAGCCGCAGCAGCGCGCCAAGCGCCGCGTCAGGCACACTTCTGGTGTGTAAAGACACAGAAAACGCAAAGCAGCCACCACGCTTCTGGCACGCAGTAGAGATGCCACGCAGCCAGTCACCGGCCTTAAGTTACCCTCCTGCCATCCGCCTGTAGTGATCCCACTTTCCAGAAAGCCACATTGCTACATTATTTCTCTCAACTGTGTTATTTTTACAAAGTAGGACAAAATGGTCACAGAAAAAAAAACAAATATTGTTTAATTAAACTATATAATGAATACAGACACAGACTAACTGTCTCAACACTAAACATCTCCCCCCCCAAAAATGTCTGACAGAGTGCATTGAATTTATATGGCATTTGATCCAGCTTTCTTCCCCTGGCACATACACACTTTTGGATAAAATTTTCCTGGACAGTCAGTCGGCTCTTGTGTGTATGCCCTCCGTAACTAAAAAAACTTGGACTAGTGTGTATTTTACCCTGCATTAAAACGCACCATCCAGGGAAATTAGCATTAGATTATCCGTTGCTGTTACAGAAAGTGATAAAATGGTAACTGTTGTCAGTCCCCGCTTCCTCTGCACCAGTAGAGAGTGTTTTTAGTCGGGGTGGATTGATCATGAGACCACATCGTGCTTGGTTGGGTAGCTGGATGGTCTCCTCACTTATTTTTTTGAAAAGTAATTATGCCCATCTGTAATCTTCACAACATCTAAAGTGCACATAATCCAAGACATTGTAAGGATATTAGCAGTGATTAGTTAAGCTTCAAGGTTAAAAGTTATGTAAAAGCTGTTACAGTTGAACATTTACAGGTATAGTGGTACAGTAATATTATGTGTACTAGAAAGGTTATATGGATGTGTATAGTGGTACAACGGTGTTATGTGAAAATGAGCACTTAATATTGACAAGTAACACTTCATAATACTAATAAAATTACCTTTACACCACATACTATGTGGCCCTTTTAACCTTTATTGTTTCCACCAAACATTTGACATACTCTTGAAGATTTCTTTAGGTCTTGTCTCAGACCCAATCTCTCTGGTCTCGGTCTTGACTCGGACTCGACCCTTTCTGAACTCGGTCTTGACTCGGACTCGACCCTCTCTGGACTCGATCTGGACTCGGACTCGAATGAGCTGGTCTCGACTACAACACTGGTCCAGACATTAAGGCATTATGGCTTTGTTCACACTGGCAGCCCAAATCTGACTTTTAAGCCAGATCAGAATCAAATCCAGTTAGTTTTTTGTAGTCTGAACAGCAAAAATCTCCAAATAAATATTTTGTTGAGGCATATATGTCCACTTAAAACTCAATTAGGCAAGCTTAGAAAGTTCCTGAAAATACATTTGAATTAAATTGATTTCAGTTTGTGTTGGTATAATTTGTGAGAGCAGTAGTTGTCCCCAGCACAACTGAACAGCTACTGTAGCCTTCAGACTTCCACCCTGACAGACAGCTGCCATTGTGACATTTATTTAATGTCATACACAGTGAACGCTGAGCATTAGTGTGTAGATGTGAATGTGTAAAATAACGGGCTCTTTGTTGCATTAAATGCGTTCAAACTGAGTTTCTGCTCTCAGTTTTAGTTGAAGAAAGTCTCTTATATTGTGTTGACGCCTACATCGTTACTATAGCAACTAATGCACTGTAGATACACCAGACGTCGAGTCCAGTGTCTGAATCCTGGCAAAGTGCAAACCATCAATCCTAAAGATTGTCTTTGATAAACAAATTGCATGCAGTTTGAACACAGTCTGCATTGCATCTTAATACCCTTTAAGATTGTTGAAACTAATTGTTGCATGTTTATACTGTCTGCATGTCATTCATGATGTTTTGTATAAAACAGTAACCTTTTCTGTCTGTCTTTTTTTTTATAGGGATGAACTTTGAAAGGATGCTCTGGCAATACTCATCGCAACATATGCGCGTACACACACACACACACACACACACATATCCAACTGGACTTCACTGGGGATAGCTTGTAAATGCTGTATTTCCATACCTGTGACAGTGATGGTTTTGAAAGATGGATGTTTTGATGAGATTCTTTTATTTTAAAAGAAAAGAAGTGGACTAGGGCTTTTCTGCTGAGATTTTCATGCCTGCAGTTTGAGAATTGTGTGAATGCTGTTTTTTTTTTTTTTTTTTTTTTGATGCGCAGGTGCATTTTCCTTGTGAAGACTTCAGTATTACAGTCATTTGGATTGTTCGTGCATCTCAGCATAATGCACACAACACGGGGGTCGGCCTTTGTGCTGAATCCACCCTGTGATTAAATCATAATTCACTGCTACATAATGTGTAGGGGATGTCTTTGCTACAAGTCCATGTTAATAGTAATGGCTTGTGTTTTCAGCTGAAGCATGTGATGCCCAGGCATAATAAAACTACTTTACATTTCATAATTCCATCATAAGATTCTAAAGTTAGCCACGAGAGGCCATGTGTTACAGTGATTTTACCACGGTTGTGGGATGTTCTTTGGTTTGATGCAGAGGAAACCTCTTTAACCATCATAAAATCAGTTGGTCATTATAGCAAAACTCTCAACACTAAGCAGAACTGTTATTCCTGGATGCTTACCAACCAAATAAATGGACATGACTTATTGAAAAGTTGAAAGTATTTTAATATGTGAGAAGAAAGTGCAGAATAATATAATTTTTTTTATTTCATTTTTTTATACGAGATTCTTTTTTTTTCTAGTTAGTGTCATTACAAAAATATGTAATAACCACAGTACGCTGCCATTAACCAATCAAAATCAGGTGTTCCAGAGAACAAAGTCTAATCATTGTTTTTACAGAGGCTGCGATTGCAATATGATAAAAGTATCCAAAATTCCCTAAATAACTTCTTTTATTAATATGAATAGTTATAACAATGTAATAATTGCAAAAAATTATCCTGGCAAGTAAAACATTGTCTATAACTTAAGGCTGTTTATAGATCGTGTTCTAGTGGGGATTTTACAACGCGTATCCAATCAGACTCTACAGTTTGAACTACTGTTTACATGTAAACATTAACATTTTAAAAATCTAATCTAGAATACTAAAATAGTTTTTTCTTGATTCACTCATGTTGTTCCAACCCAGTATTATTTTCTTTGTTCTGTGAAACACTACAGATGCTTCTCCACATGATAACGTTGGATGTTTTACATTGTCAACCTGTTTCAACTACGTTTGTGTTAAATTCAAAATCGCCACCTTTAGATTTGACGTTGTGGACCCCTAATGGGACTGGTTCTGTGTTCTTTGAGAGTATGACAAACGTGAGGTTTGAGAACTTCTGTGGAAGGGAAGATTCAGTCTTCAAATGTGGATTAGACAGATTGCACGAGTTGTATGGATGGCCTAATTTTATGGAACTTTTGTGTCCTTAGTGCTTGACAGCAAAAATCCTCATCCACTTTATATGGAAAGACCTATCTTGAACATTTTGCTTATTTCACAAAAGAGAGAATAGTACAGGTTTGGAATGATATGAGCAGAGTTGGCTCACGTTTAGAGCACAAGTGCAGCAATATTACTGCTCACTTTAATATGTTTCACATCACCGCAGAGCTCAAAATCAGCTATATTATCTAAAGTGCAGCAAGTAAAGTCTCACTCAGATCCACATTTGCATACACATCGTTGAGCTAAACCTTCAATGATCATTTTGATTGTAAGCGGTTTTCAATGCCAATTCTCTGTGCATGTTTGTGTGTTTCCTGCACGCACAAACGTGGCTTTTGACAAATAAACTCACTGCTAAGCAATGATTTGTGCAATCACTTGTCTCTTCTTTCACACAATCACACAGTCTGAACTGTAGAGAGATTTTTATAATTATATAAAATCAACCACAAAATCTGTATCTGTCACGCAAACCTCCCTGGCGATTGATGTACTCTACCACCGCCGTGTTGTCCGTTCTGATGAGAACATGACGGTCTTTCACGAACGGAAGGAAACTGCAGCGCTAGATGAACCGCTTCCATTTCCAAGCAGTTTATATGCTAGCGCGTCTGGTCCCCTGCCCACGTACCGAATGCTGGTCTGCCATCGCATAGGGCTCCCCAGCCTGCATCCATAGTGACCACTACACATCTGACCACTCTCCCCATAGCAGCACCCTGCTCGAATATGGTCGTGCCGAACCAAGGTGCCAGAGTCTCTGTAACCAGTGTCGAAGCGGCCTTATGTGAAGCCAAGGGGCAAGGAACTCTACTGGAAGTTGAAGTCGGCTGGGGGCTGCCATCTTTTAGCAGAACTTCACTTGCGTTAGCATTCCCATTGACTCCCATTCATTTTGGCGTCACTTTGACAGCGACTAACTTTACATCTGAGGCGTTTAACGACTCTGTCCATTATTTATTTCTAAAGATACACGACAATGTATAAAAGGCTCCATTACCTTCTATGTTACATTATGGCCCCGTATAAACAGTTTTTGTAAAAAATAGGCTAGTCATAACCACTCGACTCTCTGTCGCATTACCGTACAGACAGGAGGAGAAGCTCGCAGGCAATTAACTTAATATGGCGTACTGGCGTAACATTTTAAAATACTATACAAAATAATTAATCAGAATACTTACTCCTGCTCACTCACACCAAAGAACTCCCCGCTCAAGCTCGCAGTCTCTGCAAGATTAACGATGGCAGTTTGCACGCATAGCCACTTAGAAGATTTACATCTGGCAGACAGGTTGCTGACACCGTCAAGCTTCGTTTGAGTCTGCGCATCAGAAACGGAAGTGCTAAAAAACGCTAAAAATGGGCTTCACTTGTCTCAATTGAGTTGCAATGGGGTCGCTGTGTCCATTTCTTTTACTGTCTATGTGTGCAACAAGCCAGCCGCCATCAGACCGAGCAACCACTGAAACGTTCTTAAGGGGATAGCTCTGCCTTGAAAGAAGAGGGCTAGTGTATTGTGAATCGACTGGATTCTCGGCTCTAACAGCTTTGCGATCATAGTGCGCGAGTCCAGTATCATACCCAGGAATGTGATATATTGGCGCGGCTGCAGTGTGCTCTTCTGAATGTTCACAGACAGCCCCAAACCTGTCAGGTGGGCGAGAAGTCTGTATTTGTGTTCCTCGAGAGCGCTTCTCGACCGCGCGATGACTAACCAGTATCCACTGATCTTCAGGGTAGCGAGCGCTGTATTCATGCACATGTAAATACATTGTAAATACGCGGGGAGCCAAAGCGAGCCCAAACGGCAGCACTTTGAACTGGTATGCCACACCCTCGATGCAAAACGCAGGAAGCGTTTTGCATCCTTCAGATCCACTGCAATGAAGTAATTGTCGGGGTGAATGTGCGCAAGGATTTGCTTCACAGTTATCATCATGAACGTGCATTTTGCGAGCACTTTGTTCTGTAATCTCATGTCTAAGATGGGGTGCATACCTCCGTCCTTTTTCAGAACTACAAAATAACGGCTGTAGAAACCAGAATTTCCCCGTTCCCTGGGAACTATCTCTACTGCTTGTTTGGCCAGGAGAGAGGATATTTCTGCTCATAGCAGCAAGGGCGCTCTGTTCTGATACTTCTGTCATAATCACACCGCAGAAGCGGGTGATCGTGTTGATCACCCAATAAGATGCCGCAGGAAGCGTCGCCCACACGCTCAGATGACTCAATACAGGGGGCATTAATGCATGCTAGCGCCCGCCACCGGAGAAGTATTGACCATTATATGAATGGCAGGTGACTCGTCCATGGCTTCTTGCACAGGAACATACATTGTCACCTCCTCTGGTTTCCCCGAGCTTCCGCTTTGCGAAGCGTCTCGGGGGAGAGGCTTCGCTTATGTCGTGGGTAATAGTAGAGGGAGGAAGAAAGCTCTTTTGCTGAAGCATGTAATGCATGTTTATTGAAACAACACAGTGGTTTCATTGATCGGGAATGCGCGCCTAGTATATCCCGCCGGCGCTGCGCTGAAGAGGACCTGGACCTTGCTGCAGAGGGGGCTTGAGACCGTTTCGGCAGGAGATGAGTCATCATCTTAGACTGCTTGACGGTCTCTGCATATTTCTCCGACAGAGATTCCACTGCAACACAGAAAAGATTGCCATCGTGTCGAGGGCAGATGCTGCATGTCCAGCCGATATGTACGCCTTCTCGGCAATGTGAGCAGTAGCTCGACATGGCCTAGAAGGCAAAGAGGCGGTCTTCCAGCCAGGAGAAGACGCCAGGTAGGCTGCGATTGCATCCTCGATGGGAGTATCCTAATTTCTCCACCCCTTCCACTGTCATCAGCAGCTGGGTCCCCTGTGCATGGGCTTGGGCTGAGTAAGGGGAGTGCCATGACCGCGTGAGTTCCTCGTGGATCTCAGAGAAAAAGGGCGCGGGTCTCTGCGGGGCTTCAGCCTGACGGTCCACGCCAAGGAATGATCCGTCCATCCATCTCTTAGATGGCAACTCCTTGGGGGCTGTCCACTCCAATTCTATATCTGCCACCGCCTCCGTGAGGATCGCCATAAGCTCCGCATCCAACGAGGCGGGGGCGGCTTCAGACGGGGCCTCGAACTACGGTCCCGGGTCGGAGGAATTACGGGTAACGGCCAGCCTAGCACAAAGGATCTTGATGGGATGCTCCTCACAAGCACGACATCCCGATCCTTCGAATGCCACCTCTGCGTGAGCCCGACCCAGGCTCAGCACACAATGCTCGTGTGCGTCCAAGAAATCAATGGGCCCACCACACATTTGGCAAAGTGACATTTTAAGAGAAAAATCACCGGAACGCGAAGAGGGGATAATTTCCCTCAATTTTCCGCTCTGAATGCATGAAACCACGGCGAAACCAGACTCAAGTGAAGAAAAAAGATTCTGAGGTATTTTGGCGCCCGCCGTCACCTATATTGATTGCTGTCAGCCAATCAGATGAGGGCGGGGGCGCATTGGCTATTTGCAAGCAAAAGAGTTATTCAATCGGACTTCATAATTTCGAGGAAATGTATTTCCCCATACGTAATGTCGAGAGACCAACTCGATAAGGGAACTGCTGGGTTGCTTTTTATGGTTTAAAATGACTACATTGCAGGGTTTCAAAAATCATCGGCACGTGACATCTTCTACATCATCCAGGGCAGCGTCCTCCTTTAAAACCACTGCTGCGTCAGTTTAGAGGAAAGGACATTCTCTTCTTTAACCAGCATTTATCCCAATCACCCCCTGCTCTTCATCAGTGGCCTAAAAAGAGAAACACATTTGAAAAAAAAAAAAACTATCCATTTTCAGATAGAGGTGTATTCACATCTGTAAGGTTAGGTAAATAATCTGTTTTATAATTTCAATACTTTGTGTGTTTTTGTTTAATGTCTCTGTCTACCACAGCGCTCTAGAGGGCTATAATGGTAGCACTAGTGTGAGGGTAATATTGTTTGAATAAATATATTGCTTTCAGAAAGCTTCTTTACTGAAACATTAAAACAGACATGACATTCACATACCTCACAAATGTTCATGTATGTAGAGGGTTGCTCTTCTAAGGGTTAGTTCACCAAATAATAAAAATGGTCATAATTTACACTCCCATGTTGTTACAGACCCATACAAACTCTGCTAATTTTTGGAAAACAATATATTTAATATATTTAACTTTTTATAATTTTTTAACATACATGTTTGCTATCATATAATTTAAGATTTATTCATATAAAAATATCAGAATGAATTACTTCTACAATAACTCTGTATTTATGAGGCTTGAAAATACTGATTATCTAGACTATAAATGGATTAACAAATATTATGAGAAAATTAAAAATATATTCATTTGTGTTGTAAAGAAAAAAATCTTATAGGTTTGGAATGACATGAGGGCAAGTAAATAATTTTTGTGTGAACTTTTCCTTTAATCAATCACCTTTATTTTATTTTTTATTTCCTTTAAGAGGGAAGACCAAGAATGATGACTCTCCAAATCAGGCAACTCCAAAGTTGGTTTGAGTTGTGCAATGAAAAACACAGACATCAATGGTTTTAATGAAATGAGCACACAATTATGCTGTTGTTGCATCAAAATGTGGCGTAAACAGACAGGACACAACAGAAACATTTTCTATAAATAACTTACATAAAATCTCAAAATAATGATGATCTCCCATGTCTCTGGCTTTTAACATATACAAAAACAAAGAAACAAACATTATTTTACTCTTAGTAAAAAAACAACAACTGATAACATGAAATTATGAAGTTTACTTGCCTTAAACTATCTTTCTATGTCTTCCAAAGAAGCCGAGAAAACCACCTCCTCACACAAGCATATTTCTGTGTCTTTAACTCCAAAGTTAGTTTGAGTTCTGCAAAGAGGGACAAATAGAATATGAACATATAATCACACTGTTGTTGCATCAAAATGTGAAGTAAACAGGCAGGACACAACAGAAACATTAATTTTCTAAAAAAAAAAAATTACTCACATCTGTCTCAAAAGAATGACATTATCTTGTCTCTGGATTTCAACATCTTCAAAAACAAACATTATTTTAGTCTTAGTAAAAATAAAGATAACTTGATAGAATTCTGAAGTTTACTCGCCTTAAACCCGTCTCTCCCTCTCTTCAGAAGAAGCTGAGAACACCTCCTCCTTACACAGTCTGTGACTCCCCACACAAACAGCTTCTGTGTCTTTAACCCCTTACTAGTAACCCCCCTTTTTTGGCATGGAGACAGAAATGACATACCCAAAATAAAAAGGTTTTTGCTCATGATTCTTTCTGACTAGATACATAATCAACCTTTTTTCACAAAGCTGACACTTCAAAATTTACTGTTCAGGAAACAGAATCACTCTGTTATGATAATAGAGATATATAAGCTCAAATATAAAAACAAAAATAAAAATATTAAAAACATATTTTTTAAATGTATTAAAAAATTGTTGATGTAGGATATGAGTTTCAAAATACAGTGTAGCTAAAGCCACAAGTCTTCCAAAACTTCATTAAAAATTTCGGTAACACTTTAGAATAAGGTTCCATTAGTTAATGTTAGTTAATGTATTAATTAACATGAACAAACAATGAATAATACATTTATTACTGTATTTATTCATCTTCGTTAATGTTAGTTAATGAAAATACAGTTATTCATTGTTAGTTCATGGTAATTCACAGTGCATTAACTAATGTTAACATGCACAACTTTTGATTTAAATAATGCATTTGTAAATGTTGAAATTAACATGAACTAAGACTTATAAATGCTGTAGAAGGATTGTTCTTGCTTAGTTCATGTTAACGAAAGTAGTTAACTAACATTAACTAATGGAACCTTATTCTAAAGTGTTACCAAAATTTCATAATCGAATCTGTAAAACTGTGAATTTTATGAAATATTTTCTAAGGCCATGTCATGTGTGTTTTTAGAGAAGGCTTATCAGATTGATTTATGGCCATTGTCATCTCTGTAAAATCTCAAATGTAAACTCTCCTGTGTATTTTGTATGTGTGTTGGCTTTGCAAAACTCCCCGTTTCATTGTTCTATTGTTCTCACCAAACGAGTCTTTCACACCTCCACCAGGTATGACACATTATCCGCATTATTCTTTTATCATTATTCTTTTGTTTTTATTCCACCTTGTGGTTTTTCAGGCTTTACAAAGACACAAAGCAGCGATCTCACTTCAGTCTCTGTTTGCATTTAGCCCTTATTTATCAAAAGTCTTACTATAAAAATACAACAAAACATTTTCTTATGACCTTATGTGAATTATTGTGACAAAAATGCATTATGAAGAAGAAATACACCTGCTATTAGTAGCATTAGAGATAATGTTAGCATCAAGCTACATGAAATTATTAGTACACTTTTACTCAAAACTCACTTTAAACCCCAATCGAGTGTTTATAATAACTTCCTTTAGCGATCAGGAGTGGAATTTGGTCATTTACTGTTGTAAAAATATGCTATTTATAGCCTTTTACATCGCTGCACAAGTTAGCATTTCAGATGACATTTTCGATTTTTTTTTATAAAAACGCCCCAGATCTCAAGAAAATCTCATATCAAGCTTTACTATCCTAATCGCGGGTTTATTATTTGGATATTTCGTGTGTACAGAGGTGTTTCAGTGTTATGGTAAGATATGAACCAGGAAGTGCACAGGAAGCATGTGACACGATGTGGCGGTGTCCGGTTATGACACTTCTAAATTGACAATGGCGAAGGACCAATCGGAGTCTGAGTGACACGCAGCACAAGCTCACACCACTGCACACACACACACACAGATCGCTGGGAGAGGCTGTTTATCATCAGATCGCGTAAATCAGTGGAAAATGAATAGAAATGACGATTCTGTTTGAAGAAATATGAAGTAAATATATGCATATATCTCCGCAGATATGCATCTTTTGTCTATAAATCCTTATTGATGCTGTTCAGTGAGTCTACGAGAGAGAATAAAGGGTGGGTTGTCTCCAACAATTTGATTGATGAGGGTCATAAAAGCCATCTTTTCTGGACACCTGTTTGTACACCCCCCCTCTCCTCGCTGTACACCCCGGTGACCTAGATATGAACTTATGAACCTAAGATGAACTTACGAACCTAAGAAGGAATTTCGGTGAGGGATGGGGGAAAATGTGTTGGGATCTATGTGCTTTTTTGTTTTGTTAAACTCTGAAAAGGGTGAAATCATGAAAATGGTATAAGGGGATTTTTTATTAAGGTTTTAAGTACACAGTGCATTTCAAGAAAAAGCTTATAAACACATACGAGATGGAAACGATGTAATGCTCGTTTTTCGTAGTTGGAAAAGTGTAAAACGTTGTTAAAGTTGTAACAAATTTAAGAAAACTATTGGTTATTTATCTAAAACAACTAAACAAGTCAAAACTATCAGATGTGTTTTCGTTAAGCAACACGTGAAAAAGACGTGAGAGCTTGTAAAAATTTAAAAAGGTGTTTTGTTACCAGCTAGAAAAGAAAGCATTTATCACTTATACCTTACCTCAAACTAAAAAAGAAACAAATGTAAAGCGGCGATACAAACCAGAAAACATGGCGTTTGTCATAATGTGAGAAAAAGTTAAAACAAAAGAAAAAATGGAAGGCATTACGCGGATCTAAAATAAAATCCATCAGACAAGAAACTTGTCAAATCTATGTTGTACTTTACCACTAACTACAACTTTAAAAATCGAGAGTGTTACTGACAGAGAGTTAGACGAAAGAAAAAAAAGATCTCACAGCAAAGTGTTACGACATCTCCGTTGAGTGATCCTGACAGCATCGCAGTCACACTTAGAATGAGGCTCGGGGAATGCTCCGGGAAAAAAACCACGCCTACAGCGGGGGCAGTCTCTAGCGCTGGAGGCGTGATAGCAGCGTCAAATAGATTTAAATGTTAAAATAATTAAACTAAGTATTTTTTAATAAATAGACATCAGTCCTTAATTAGCGAAAACTTTAAATCCGTTTAAACATAAGATCAATTTGTACTTTTTAAATGATGTAGCTTTATGCGATTTTTATTTACTTTTAGTCTTAAAAAATACAAAATAATAATAAAAAACAGCATTGAAAAAGCATTATTTGTTTTTAATGTATTAAGTTAATTACTCTAATCTACGACTAGTCTAAATTTAGACTATTGCCGTCGATAGATCTTTTATTTTTGTCAAGCTTAATTTCTCAAGCTATGACAATTAACACACACACACACACACACAAACACACACATACTTTCCTTCTGCCGCGCTTGTGTTGTGTTATCTGGTTAATAAACCAGACACATGTAGTTAAAAGTATCCCCATTTAACAATATAGCAGGGAAGAAATATCTCGTCTCAGATCGTGCATTGAAACGTGACCGTGCCGGGCATGTGGTGTCTGTGTGATTACTGGTACCTGCATATTAGTAAGATATCAAACGCCTGTAAAAACACTGTTTTTGGGGTTGCAACTCAACTGTAATCTAATTAGTTTTCAGGGGTTCTGGTGTTGTAAATGGTCTGCTGCAGGTCAGCTAAAGTTTAAAAATTTTATGTATTCACTGATCAAAGGGGTACAATTTAAACTTTATGGTTTAGGCCTGTGATCGTGAGGTTAGCTAAAAGTTAATTTACTGGTCAAATGGACGTGAAATCTTTTAACAAGTCAGACCATATAGGAATATGTAGTTTAATTCGAGTTAATTTAGTTTATTTTAGTTACATTTATAATTTTTATTAACCCCTAGATCTTTCAACCTCAACATAAATGTACCGAGAATGCAAACAAGTACACAAACACAACCACACAATCATAAACACACACACACACACACACACACTCTTTCCTTCTTCCTTCTGCTGTGTCGTGTTATCTAGTAATTAAACCATACATATGTAGTTAAAAGTATCACCCATTTAACAATATGACAGGTAAGAAATATCTCGTCTCAGATTGAAACGTGACAAACTTAGTAGTGATTCTTTAAATCCTGTTTATCAACTCTTTGAGATACTTAATAAATGCTAAATGCTCTGTGTCCCGTCCGTGCCTTACGGACATATATGAACAGGACCAGTGCTTTCCGGAAGAGTGACCAGCTCTTTATTTCATGGGCACCCCCTCATGGAGGGAATCCTATTTCTAAGCAACGCCTCTCACATTGGCTTGTGAATGCTATAGCTTTGGCTTATGAATCAAAGGGTATGCAGCCACCAGGGGGCATCAGAGCTCATTCCACGAGGGGCATTGCCACCTCTTGGGCTTTGTTTAGGGGAGTGTCGCTAAAGGACATCTGCTCCGCTGCTAGTTGGGCTTCTCCTCATACCTTTGTGCGTTATTACCGGCTGGATGTCACCAATATCTCGGTAGCACATTCGGTTTTAGGGGTGGGGTCTGCTTAGCCCTTCCCTGCAACCCTGTTGGAAGTGACGACGGAGTGAATGGGCTGGCTGGCCATGCACATCCCTGTCACTAAGCATGTTTTTACAGTCCTTTTCTGGGTGTAATTATATGCACATTGGTTATCATGTGTGTGATGCAAAATGTTTTCATGTGCTGCATATGCACAGTAGTCACGATTGTGCATCAGTATATCAGGTTCATGAGTATGGGACGTGTCAGGCACCGCCTCTTTGGGGCGACCGTCCTTCTCTGGCTTTCAGAACCTCCCTGTGAGTGTATTGGGCAATCGGGGAGCTGTCCATGTCTCTCCCATAGGTGGATCTCGAACACGAGATGATGAAAGAGAAGGGCATCCGTACCTGACCTCTGCAGAAGCATCCAATTGCACCAAGTCTGGCTAGACAGACAGAAGCGCGCAGCCAATGCCAGGTAAGGGCCCGCCCCCTTACCTAGGGGTATAATAATGGCTGCAGCGCTGCTATTCCCCAGTTAAGTATATTTGCTTCTCGTGTGGCAAGCGGGGCAAAGCTGGTGGATCTCTCCACTCGATGTTTCAGAGAACCGGGGTTACGACAGTAACCTATTGTTCTCTTTCATCATCTCGTGTTCGAGATCCACCTATGGGAGAGACATGGACAGCTCCCCGATTGCCCAATACACTCACAGTGAGGTTCTGAAAGCCAGAGAAGGACGGTCGCCCCAGAGAGGCGGTGCCTGACTCGTCCCATACTCATGAACCTGCAATACTGATGCACAGTCGTGACTGCTGTGCATATGCAGCACATGAAAAAATGTTAGCATCACACACATGATAACCAATGTGCATATAAATACACCCAGAAAAAGGAATGTAAAAACATGCTAGTGACAGGGATGTGCATGGCCAGCCGGCCCATTCACTCCTTCTTCACCTCTTCCAGCAGGGTTGCAGGGAAGGGCTAAGAGGACCCCACCCCTAAAACCGAATGTGCTAACGCACAAAGGTATAAGGAGAAGACCAAATGGCAGCGGAGCAGATGTCCTTTAGTGACGCTCCCTGGTGGCTGCATTCCCTTTGATTCATAAGCCAAAGCTATAGCATTCACAAGCCAATGTGAGAGGCGTTGCTTAGAAATAGGATTCCCTCCATGAGTGGATGCCCATGAAATAAAGAGCTGGTCGCTCTTCCGGAAAGCACTAGTCCTGTTCATATATGTCCGTAAAGCATGGACGGGACACAGATCATTTAGCCTCTCATCCTCCAGGGAGGAAAAAGGTGGAGGGTCAAAAGCGGACAGCTCCAACACCTCTGAAGTGAACGCAGGGAAGCACTTCGGCATGAAGGCCGGATTAGGCTTAAGGGAAACCATATCTCCACTAAGAGAAAATTTAGTGCACATGGGATGAACCGAAAGTGCATGTAGCTCACTGACACGTTTGGCTGATGCCAAGGCCAAGAGCAAAGCTGTCTTGAAGGACAGCAGCTTTAGGGAAATACTTCCAAGAGGTTTAAAAGGATACTGAGACAGAGCCTCCAACACCATGGAGAGGTCCCACTCTGGCACCCTTCATAAATCTGCGGATTAGATGATGTTACCCGACTGTTGAGCCCTCAAAGCCCACATGAAAGGCCGAAATCGCAGCCAAGTAGACCTTAATTGTGGAAAAAGACCTGCCTTTTCCCAAGAGGTCTTGGAGGAAACACAAAATATCAGGAACTGAGCACTGATAAGATGTGAGACCACGCCCATCAAACCACCCTTCGAACACTTGCCACTTACTGCCATACAAGAATCGCATAGACACGGCCCTGGCATTCTGTATAGTAGCAATCACACGCGGCGAAAGCCCCAGTGCGCTTAGGTTCGTCCTCTCACGGGCCACGCCCAAAGAGCCACCCTGTCCGGGTGTGGGTGATAAATCTCCCCGTTCGCTTGGGACAAAAGATCTGTGCGGGGGGGGGGGGGGGAGGCGCCACGGCTCGGCATATAACAGAGGGATTATCTCCACCAGCCATGGTGCTTTGGGCCACCTGGGTGCTATCAGAATGAGAGACAGGCCCTGCTCTCTCACCCTGGCCAGTGTAGGAATTATCAGGCACAGGGGAGGAAAGGCATACAGCAGCACTCTGGGCCACGGGTGGGCCAGTGCATCTACCCCGAGGGGTGCGTCCACGTCCTTTAGCGAGAAGAACATAGGACAATGGTAGTTTTCGCGCGAGGCGAATAGATCTACGGTTGCCTGTCCAAATCTCATCCATAACATATCCACTATCTGCGGGTGAA